>NW_027361859.1:11442500-11690000 GCF_039654945.1 Dendrobates tinctorius | reverse complement strand
ACCTCGGTGGTGGTCTATCTGACATCCTCATCTTTTCTCCAGATGTGGCCTCTCACCGGAGAGACGTCTGCAAGGTCTTCGACCGTTTGTGGGCAAATTCTCTCTTCGCCAAGCTGGAGAAGTGCCAGAGTGAGCAGGAGTCCTTGCCGTTCCTGGGCTATATCATCTCGGCACAGGGGTTGGCTATGGATCCTGCCAAATTGCAAGCGGTAATGGACTGGCAGGAGCCCCATTCTCTAAAAGCGGTGCAGCGCTTTTTGGGGTTCGTTAACTATTACCGCTAGTTCATTCCCCACTTCTCCACACTGGTAGCTCCTTTGGTCGCTCTCACCGAGAAAGGAGCCAATCCAAAGGTTGTTCAGAGCAGGTCTCCACGGCCTTTTCGTCTCTGAAAACCCATTTTGCTGGCGCTCCCATCCTCCACCGTCCCGATGTGGATAAACCCTTTATCCTAGAGGTAGATGCCTCGTCCGTTGGTGCAGGAGCAGTCCTTGGGCCCGAGTCCTGTGACCATCTACCGTGCGTGCACACCACTGAGACCTGTGAGGTCAATAGACTCGGCATTTATATTTATGTCTTAAGGCGCCTCTGTGAATATAACAGAGTACGCCCAGTGCACACCAGGTGAAGTTCAACCCGTGTGCGATATACCGCCATATTGTATTGTGCGTCTGCCATTATATAGCAGCAGTTTAACACCTCTGCACGGTGGACCCCGGGCGGCGAACGCACTTTCTATTATTTTATATTTAGTGCGTTCCGCCGTCCCTAACACTCAGTATGTTGGAGAGTGAAAATTGCAAATATGCCATTTTATTACCCAACACATAGGCGACACACACAGTGAAGCCAAATACATGGATGCTAAATGTGGTTTGGGCACACTGCAAGGCTCAGAAGCGAGGGCGAAATTTGACTTTGGGAGAGTGGATATTGGTGGATTGGTTTATGGAAGCCATGTTGGTTTTCAAGAGCCTTTGCACCACTAATTATGTGGAAACCACTGTTTTTCCATTGACATGAATCTTTAGAGGGGAATTGTTTTTTTGTAAGATGAGTGGAACTTTTTTTTTGCATTATTTTCACCTACGTAACATTGTTTGGTGGCTTATTATTCCATATTTGTGAGGCAGAATGCACAAACAGTTGAACACCATGCTCTACTGGCTCATCCTATGAGGTTTTCTATTAGACTGTGAACTGTCATTGTCAGTAGGTGAAAATAAACTGGAGAAGTGGGCAGCAACTAACAGAATGGTTTTTAACAGGGAGAAATGCAAAGTACTACATCTGGGCAATAAAAATGAAAAAAGCATATACAGAATGGGAGGAATAGGGCTAAGTGACAGCACATGTGAAAAAGACTTGGGTATACTAATAGATCACAGACTGAATATGAGTCAACAGTGTGATGCAGCAGCAAAAAAGGCAAATGCAATTCTAGGATGCATTAACAGAAGCATACAGTCTAGATCACGTGAAGTCATTATTTCCCTCTACTCCTCTTTGGTCAGACCTCATCTGGAATATTGTGTCCAGTTTTGGGCACCACATTTTAAAAAAGACATCAACAAACTGGAGCAAGTTCAGAAAAGAGCGACCAGAATGGTGACCGGTCTGCAAACCCTGTCTTATGAGGAAAGGTTGCAGGATTTGGGAATGTTTAGTTTGCAAAAGAGAAGACTGAGAGGAGACTTAATAGCTGTCTACAAATATCTAAAGGGCTGTCACATTGTAGAAGGATCAACTTTATTCTCATTTGCACAAGGAAAGACTAGAAGCAATGGGATGAAACTGAATGGGAGGAGACACAGATTAGATATTAGAAAAAACTTTTTGACAGTTAGAGTGATCAATGAGTGGAACAGGCTGCCACGAGACGTGGTGAGTTCTCCTTCAATGGAAGTCTTCAAACAAAGGCTGGACAGACATCTGACTGGGATGATTTAGCGAATCCTGCTTTGAGCAGGAGGTTGGACCAGATGGCCCAGGAGGTCCCTTCCAACTCTACGATTCTATGATTCTATGGTGAATAATTCAAATTTTTACATAACTTGCAATTTTTACTGACAGTTTAAGTATAAATGTTAAAAAATATAAAATTCGAGGATATTTTATTATAAAATAATATGTGGTTTTATTCTTAGATGACTGTACCAAGGGATCAGAGGGACAGCTGACATCTTCAATTTTTAAATCAGATGATCTTGAGATGCCACAGGATACAATTGAAGTGAATGTCATTACTCCAGATATACCATCATCCCTTTACAGCAAAGATTTATCATTTGATCCTTTTAAACAGGTCCTGTCTTCTGACTCATTATTGACTTCTAAGGAAAATCATAGTCACAAAATAAGCATTGAAAAACAAACTCCTTCTGAATCAAAGAAGCCAATATCTTGTTCAGAATCTGGAAATAGTTTTGCACTCGAAAAATCTTTTCTTAAACATCAAAAAATGTACACAGCAGAGAATAGATTTTCTTGTTCCAGCTGTGGGAAATGTTTTAACCAGAAATCAAATCTTGTTAGTCATCAGAGAACTCACACAGGGGAGAAGCCATTTTCATGTTCAGAATGTGGGAAATGTTTTAAATGGAAAACAAATCTTGATAGCCACCAGAGAACTCACAGACAGGAGAAGCCTTTTTCATGTTCAGATTGTGGGAAATGCTTTACACAGAAATCAAATTTGGTTAGTCACCAGAGAACTCACACATGGGAGAAGCCATTTTCATGTTCAGAATGTGGGAAATGTTTTAAATGGAAAACAAATCTTAATAGCCACCATAGAACTCACACACGAGAAAAGCCTTTTTCATGTTCAGAATGTGGGAAATGTTTTACACAGAAATCAAATTTGGTAAAGCACCAGAAAATGCACACAGGGGAGAAGCCATTTTCATGATCTGAATGTGGGAAATGTTTTAACCAAAAATTGTATTTTCTTAAAAGAATTGTGCACTACTATGGCAACCCCTTGTCTTTCCTCTTATTTGGTTTCATTAAAATAAATAATACTCCTACTTGCCTTCTGTGCCAATGTCATTCTAGCGTTGTCGTCTCTCGCGTTCCTGGGGCTCATGTGAGGTTGTTACATGACATGAGCCCTGCGCCCAATCATTGTTGACTTTACTGTCCCCACCTTCAGACATATAGAACATCAATAGGAAGCCAGAGCTACGACTTCTCTCTGACTTCCTCTTATTGTTCAGTTTTTTTGAAGGTGAGAACAGTGATGCCAGTGTTAATTGGACGCGAGGCTCACATTGACCTAACAACCTTAAATGAGCTCCTGAAACTCAAGTGCTGGGAACGTACCACATGGGAGGTATATATAAGTATTTTTATTTTAACCGGACCAAACATGAGGAAAGAGAAGGGGTTGTCCAAGTAGTGGACAACCCCTTTAAACGTCAAAAATCCCAAACAGAGAAGAGAATCCATTATCATACTGTCAGTGGCGTAACTACAAAGTTATGGGCCCCGGTGCAAACTTTCAAATGGGCCACCCCATGCCAAAATATTTTCCACCCAAATTCACATTTTTCCTATTCATTTTGCACACTATAGTTTTGTTGCAATAAAAAACATATGATTGTCAATGTAGACGCACCTGAATCAGGATGCCTGCGTTCAATCTGCATGCAGATTTCATACTGCGCATGCTCGGAGCCCCATTTATTTTTTTCTTTCACTTTCACCAGTCTCTCTCCCCTCTCCCCTCCTCTCTCTCTTCTGCCCCAGAAGTCAGAATTTCACATTTCCAACCAAATCCTGATCAGGATGCAGTTCCATGCATTTGCATCCGTTTGCAGAAAAAATCTGGATGCGGATAAATCACTAACACTGGCTAACCTTAGAATAGCAAAATAGAAAAAACACGGCACTCAGTGTGGAGAGAGGTGCACAAGTCGGGTATCCAGGCAACTAACAATGTAGTACAAAAACTTGGCACTCAAAAGAAAAATTGATTTGACAGTTCCTTTATTGTAAAAGGCATCCAGTTAAATATACTTCTTTTACTTCTTTAAACGTTTTCGGTCATACAATTGACCTTCATCAGAAACAGAATTCCATTACAGTTCCTCTCAGTTAAAACCAACTGTGAAAAAATTCTGTTTCTGATGAAGGTCAATTGTATGACCGAAAACGTTTAAAGAAGTAAAAGAAGTATATTTAACTGGATGCCTTTTACAATAAAGGAACTGTCAAATCAATTTTTCTTTTGAGTGCCAAGTTTTTGTACTACATAACCTTAGAATAGGTCAGCAATGTTTGATCAGTGGGGGTGCGACACCTAGCACCCCTGCCAGTCAGCTGTTCTTGGTGCCAGCTGGAACTGCTGCCTTACAGAGCTGCTCTGTCTGCTATTTAGTAGCCATGGCCAGCTACTGCACATTTTCCCCCTATTCAAATCAAATGCACTATAGAGCCTCGTCATGTATCATCAGTGTGCACTTCACTGTGCACTATAGAGCCTCGTCATGTATCATCAGTGTACACTTCACTGTGCACTATAGAGCCTCATGTATCTCGAGAGAGAGAGAGAGAGCGAGAGAACTGACTGGCTCCTAATAACAGGACTCACAGGACAGGTGCAGATCTGAGGGACCCTTGGCCAGCAGCAGGAGGACGCAGCAACAGCTTGCAGCACACAGCCACTCACACACTCAATCAGCGGAGCGGTTGAAGGACCTGTGGACACGCCTCTATCTGGATCACGTGTTCCGATAACCACATTCAATCCATCTTCCCCCATGTAACTAGAGGACCTGTGGTGACGCCTCCCTGTTGCGGGTCACATGGTTCGGTCCTCCTTCTCCTTCACTATTGGTGGACGGACGGGCCCCTAAGCAGTCCGGGCCCCTTCGCAGCTGTGACCACTATAGTTACACCCCTGCATAATGTACCTAGAGTGTGAAAACGAATTACTGTAAAATTGAATTTTGATGACCATCAAAAATAACTCAGACTATACAGTGGGGAAAAAAAGTATTTAGTCAGCCACCAATTGTGCAAGTTCTCCCACTTAAAAAGATAAGAGAGGCCTGTAATTGACATCATAGGAAGACCACATCTATGAGAGTCAAAATGAGAAAACAAATCCAGAAAATCAACTTGTTTGATTTGGCAAGATTTATTTCGCAAATTATGCTGGAAAATAAGTATTTGGTCACCTAAAAACATGCAAGATTTCTGGCTCTCACAGACCTGTAACTTCTTTTTTAAGAGGCTCCTCTGTCCTCCACTCATTACCATTACCTGTAGTAATGGCACCTGTTTAAACTTGTTATCAGTATAAAAGACACCTGTCCACAACCTCAGTCACACTCCAAACTCCACTATGGTGAAGACCAAAGAACTGTCGAAGGACACCAGAAACAAAATTGTAGCCCTGCACCAGGCTGGGAAGACTAAATCTGCAATAAGCAAGCAGCTTGGTGTGATGAAATCAACTGTGGGAGCAATAATAAGAAAATGTAAAACATACAACAAGACCACTGATAATCTCCCTCGATCTGGGGCACCACACTAGATCTCACCCCTTGGAGTCAAAATGATCACAAGAATGGTGAGCAAATATCCCAGAACCACACAGGGGGACCTAGTGAATGACCTGCATAGAGCTGGGACCACCATAACAAAGGCTACCATCAGTAACACACTACAACGCCAGGGTCTCAAATCCTGTAGTGCCAGACTGTCCCCTGCTTAAATCAGTACATGTCCGGGTCCGTCTGAAGTTTGCTAGAGAGCATTTGGATTATCCAGAAGATAATTGGGAGAATGTCATATGGTCTGATGAAACCAAAGTAAAACTGTTTGGTAGAAACAAAACTTGTCATGTTTGGAGGAGACAGAATTACAGGCCTCTCTCTTCTTTTTAAGTGGGAGAACTTGCACAATTGGTGGCTGACTAAATACTTTTTTCCCCCACTGTATAGGTTATTGATAAAAAGTAGAAAAACATATAACAGACAGATGCATAATTAGATGAGAAAGGGAAATTATTTCAGAACTTACTGTATTACTTGGACAATAAGACACATATTTTTAATCAGATAATTTTTAGTAAGAAAATTAAACAATAAAGTTTTTACAAAGAGACATCAGTGGAACAAAGATATTTTCAATGTTGCATGGTATCATTATATATTATTGTTATACAGTACAGAACAAAAGTTTGGACACACCTTCATATTCAAAGAGTTTTCTTTATTTTTATGACTATGAAAATTGTAGATTCACTCTGAAGGCATCAAAACTATGAATTAACACATGTGGAATTATATAGTTAGCAAAAAGTGTGAAACAACTGAAAATATGTCTTATATTCTAGGTTCTTCAATGTAGCCACCTTTTTCTTTGATTACTGCTTGCACACTCTTGGCATTCTCTTGATGAGCTTCAAGAGGTAGTCACTGGAAATGGTCTTCCAACAGTCTTGAAGGCATTCCCAGAGATGCTTAGCACTTGGTGGCCCTTTTCCCTTCATTCCGCGGTCCAGCTCACCTCAAACCATCTCGATTGGGTTCAGGTCTGGTGACTGTGGAGGCCAGGTCATCTGGCGTAGCACCCCATCACTCTCCTTCTTGGTCAAATACCCCTTACACAGCCTGGAGGTGTGTTTGGGGTCATTGTCCTGTTGAAAAATAAATGATGGTCCAACTAAACGCAAACCGGATGGAATAGCATGCCGCTGCAAGATGCTGTGGTAGCCATGCTGGTTCAGTATGCCTTCAGTTTTGAATAAATCCACATCAGTGTCACCAGCAAAGCAGCCCCACACCATTACACCTCCTCCTCCATGCTTCATGGTGGGAACCAGGCATGTAGAGTCCATCCGTTCACCTTTTCTGCGTCGCACAAAGACACGGTGGTTGGAACCAAAGATATCAGATTTGGACTCATCAGACCAAAGCACAGATTTCCACTGGTCTAATGTCGATTCCTTGTGTTCTTAGCCCAAACAAGTCTCTTCTGCTTGTTGCCTGTCCTTAGCAGTGGTTTCCTAGCAGCTATTTTACCATGAAGGCCTGCTGCACAAAGTCTCCTCTTAACAGTTGTTGTAGAGATGTGTCTGCTGCTAGAACTCTGTGTGGCATTGACCTGGTCTCTAATCTGAGCTGCTATTAACCTGCGATTTCTGAGGCTGGTGACTCGGATGAACTTATCCTCCACAGCAGAGGTGACTCTTGGTCTTCCTTCCTGGGGCGGTCCTCATGTGAGCCCATTTTTTTGTAGCGCTTGATGGTTTTTGCCACTGCACTTGGGGACACTTTCAAAGTTTTCCCAATTTTTCGGACTGACAGACCATCATTTCTTAAAGTAATGATGGCCACTCGTTTTTCTTTACTTAGCTGCTTTTTTTCTTGCCATAATACAAATTCTAACAGTCTATTCAGTAGGACTATCAGCTGTGAATCCACCAGACTTCTGCAAAACACAACTGATGGTCCCAACACCATTTATAAGGCAAGAAATCCCACTTATTAAACCTGACAGGGCACACCTGTGAAGTGAAAACCATTTCCAGTGACTACCTCTTGAAGCTCATCAAGATAATGCCAAGAGTGTGCAAAGCAGTAATCAAAGCAAAAGGTGGCTACTTTGAAGAACCTAGAATATAAGACATATTTTCAGTTGTTTCACACTTTTTTGTTAATTATATAATTCCACATGTGTTAATTCATAGTTTTGATGCCTTCAGAGTGAATCTACAATTTTCATAGTCATGAAAATAAAGAAAACTCTTTGAATGAGAAGGTGTGTCCAAACTTTTGGTCTGTACTGTACATAAAATACAATAAAGTTGTCATCTTCCAAGGATTCGATTTTTTTTCATTCAAACAAACTAATTCTGTATTCATATTTTTTTATGATGTGTATACATTAGAATATCTGTCTTTCAGCTACAATAATTAGTTTTCATGTATAATGAACATACCTGTATCATTTAACCTGAATTGATCATACCACAAGTGTTCCTGAAGCCAGAAATTGCCATATGTTATCTCTCAGGAGTACTCCAAATGGCAGGCCTGGAACATTCAACCAGGTCCCCAGTTGTTGTCAAATTTCTTGATTGCTTTTCTCTTTCTATATACTCCTTTTTCCAACCAAATAATATTGTTTAGCTTATTTATGAACTCATTAACGGTTGGTGGTTGGAATCTGGCCAATGTTTGTGCAATTAGTTTCCATGCTTGATACAATGTTCACGAAAGACCTACAGCCATCGGCGATAGATTTGAGATCTATCGATTCTCCCAAATATCCCAGTATGCATATTTTGGGGTCTGCTTGGATTTCCACAACAAGAAGTACCCTTGTTATTAAAGATAATGTGTGTGAAGAAACCAGATTGTATCTTAATTTCCCAGTCAACAACTTTTTTGCAAACCAAGAAGAATTGACTTTTTATCTGTATATTGGCTTGTAGAGTTAAGAATTTATTTCTGGGGGGTAAAAAAGACTGACTTGCAAACCAATATACCATTTAACATACCGTGTAAGTTTGTAATAGTGATTTGTACATAGTGTGTGTTTATCTTTGTCTATTGTGTGCTGATATGCTAATTGTGTATTGTATTCTGGAACAGTTTGTTGACTTCAAAAGTATATAGGGAAAGGCTGTGAGGGTGGACTGAAGGACACCGGGTAAATCTAAAAATAGATCACATGCTTCGGATATAAAATAGACTTCTTTTCTTCTGATTGGTGTCACTCTTCAGGATCTCAGCTGAGGGTACATCGGACCCGCCTGAAAGAACACAGGCCTGCTCTCGGTTATCTCCCTACACTTGTCATTATCTCTTCCCTATGTGTGTATCACAGGTGGAATAGCGACCCTGGGAGCTCTGACATGTCAACTGGTTTTCGACCTTGTACAGACTCTATGGACTGTTCTCGGTCATCTCCCTACGCTTGTCGATATCTCTTCTCTGTGTGTGTATCACAGGTGGAATAGCGACCCTGGGAGCTCTGACATGTCAACTGGTTTTCGACCTTGTACAGACTCTATGGACTGTTCTCGGTCATCTCCCTATGATTGTCGATATCTCTTCTCTGTGTGTGTATCACAGGTGGAATAGCGACCCCGGGAGATCTGATGTAACATCTACCAGTATTTCGGCGAGTCAGCGGAAGGGTGAGACCCAGTAATGTGCACCATCTTGGGGGTAATTGCTGGGATTGTTCTATTTGGTATTTGGTGTTGTGGTTCAATAAAGTATTGCCACACTGTTTTTCCCTAACCCTGTGTTGTCTGTGTAGTGTATTACCCACAAAGAGACATAGCGCGTTCAGTGGTATGAGCCCTGGTCCAAGGTGTTTTTCCAGTAGGAGCCCAACTCCAGAACATGTGTAACAAATGTGCATCTCCTGTTCTACATCTTGGACAATCTGCTTTTGGACGCACCCCAATTCTAAAAAGAAAGATTGGTGTTTTATATACTGTATGTATAAGATGTATCTGCGAGAGACTAGTAAATAATTTTTCCATATATCCGGTGCCGCAGCGCTAAACTGAGTCAGATATGCATGCCTAAGTTGTAGATATTGATAGAAGAGTTGTAGATTGTTAAAGCTTTTAAGCGTTCCGTTTTCTACTAACTGAAGTCTGATTCCCCTTGATTCCCAACCTCTGAAACCAGTGAATTTGTCAAACTCCACCAGTTGCTGATTTTGCCATGATGAGGTAAAATGAGAGTATTCCCTTATCCCCTACAGTCTCTTCCTCTGTCCCACACCTTGTACATCGTGGCTAAGGACAGAGACACACTGCCATATTTCTCGTGCGACAATTGCATCGTAAAACTCGCATGGGCCGTCGGCTCTCCTGACCTGAGCTTGACAGCTGCATAGTAATCCATCACGCTGTCTTGGTCAGGTCAGGATAGGTGCCGGCCAGTCGGTGCAGTGCGATGCAAATACAACAATTGTGGCATCAAAATCACTTTAATGAGACTCCCCCAACCTATTACAAATGGAGGAAATTTACACCACACATCTATTTTGGATGTAAATCTCTGTAATAAGGGGTTAATGTTTAACGCTATGTACTCTATAATATTAGAACCGACCACCACACCGAGATTTTTATTCTGTTCCACCATATGTGGGAGAGGGTCAGTGGTAATATAGATGACTTATCCCAATTGCTGTTTAGGCCTCATCTCAGACCAAACTCCTTTATATCTGTCATTATTGGACCACAGATGACTCTACATCGCCCACATACAGTAGCGTCATCAGCACAGACTCACCTTCGCTATGATGTTATTACACGTTAAACCAATGAAGTCCTTGGAATCTCTCAGTTTACATGCCAGCGGCTCATTGCTAATGGAACTAGGAGAGGTGAGAGCGGGCGCCCCTGTCGTGTACCCCTGCCCAACTCACATGGCCCTGACATTCGGCCATTTACTTTCAATCTAGCGAACGGTGACCCATAGAGAACTTTGACCCATATAAACTTGTGACCAAATCCCATTTTGCCCAATACTTTCCATAAATAATTCCACTGGACACTTTCGTAAGCTTTCATAGCGTCACGGACATTATTGCTCTATTTCCAGCCTCGTTATTACTCATCTGTATAGTAAGATATCACCGTCTGATGTTGGTGCCGTAGATCTGTTCGGTATAAATCCTGTTTGTCTTCATGGATCACTTCCGCTATCATTTTATTTCCCTATTGGTGAGTACTTCGGCTAATATTTTATTATCTGCAGGGAGTCAGGATATTGGACAATACGAGTCTGGGGACTCAGGGTTTTCTCCTGGACAATAATTGCTTCATTCATAGATGTGGGCGATCCTCCTACTGATGCGGCTCTTCAAACCCCTCAATAATTCTGGTAACGAGATCTTCCCATGTTCTTTATAGGATTCTCCTGGGAAACCATTGGAGTTCTTCAGTCAGGAGTTTAGTCACTGCCTCCTCTAACTCCTCTACTGTTCATGGCCCGTCCAAGAGCAAACTACGACCTAGGGAGCGAAAAGCAAATTAGGATTTACGGACAGTTCAGGAAGCGAAGAGCAAACTAGGATATACGGACAGTTCAGGGAGGAAAGAGCAAACTAGGAACTACGGACAGTTCAGGGAGCGTAAAGCAAACTAGGATCTATGGACATTTAATTTCTCCGCTCCGTACACACACACGGCTCCGCTCCGTACACACACACGGCTCCGGGCGGACATACCACCAGTTCAACCGGTGCGACTGCACCGGGGCCCAGAGCCTCCTGTGGGCCCTGCAGGGAGGCTAATGATGAGGGCGATCTGGCCGGTTTCTCTGGGCCCGAGGCTCCGGGGGCCCCTGGCCAGATTGCCCTCGTGTGGCGGCCAGGGAGCGATCCAAGCAGCTCCGCTGCCTGCAAGAGAAAATAGCAGGAGCGGAGCTGCAAGGATCCATCCTGCTCCCTGCCTGCCGCCCGCGCTTCCTGTCTCTGACACAGACAGCAGTGCCGCTGGATGATGTCATCTTTCAGCGGCTGCTGCTGTGCCAGAGCGAGGAAGCGCGCGCGATGCTGCGGACAGATGAGAGCTGCTGCTGTGTGTGTGTGACAGGTGAGAAGTGCTGCTGTGTGTATGTGACAGATGAGAAGTGCTGCTGTGTGTGTGTGTGACAGGTGAGAATGGCGGCTGTGTGTATATATGTATGTATGTGTGTATGTCTCTGTGTGTGTAGGTGAAGTCTGGCCCTGGAGGACAAGGCAATGATATAATGGGGTCATGGGGAGAAGGCCATGATGGGGTGATGGGAGAAGGCCATGATGGGTTGATGGGGAGAAGGCCATGATGGGGAGAAGGCAATGATGGGATGGATGGGGAGAAGGCAGTGATGGGATGATGGAGAAGGCAATGATGGGAGTGATGGGGAGAAGGCAATGATGGGGGTGATGGAGAGGGCAATAATGGGGTGGTGGGGGAAAAAGAAATGATGATGGGGTGGTGGGGGAGAATGCAATGATGGTGGTGGTGGAAAGGGCAATAATGGGGGTGGTGGAGGGGGAGGAAATGATGGAGGTGGTGGAATGGGCAATGATGGTGTGGTGGGGGAGAAAGCAAAGATAGTGGTGGGGAGAAGAAAATGATGGAGGCGGTGAAGAGGGCAATGATGGGGTGGGGAGAGGACAATAATGGGATGCGAGGGGAGGAGGACAATGAGGGGTGTGGGGGATTGGGATGGGAGGAAGGGGGACTTATAATGGCCTTAAGAACAGGGGGAGGAGGAGGAAGACATTACTATTGCTTATTATGTCCAACATAGTCCCTTAGTATATAGTTTACTCACTAGTTCTGTATAACATCATCCTTAGTTGCATCGTTTACTCTTTTATTATGTATAACACCGTCCCTTATTACGTACCATCCTCTCTAGTTATATATGGTGCCGTCCCTTATTATATAGCTTCCTCTGCTGTTATGTACAGTGCTGTCTCTTACATAGTGTATTCTTGTTAATTTTGTTATTCACAGCGCTCTCTTTTATTACATAGTTCCCTCTCTTTTTAGGTATAAAATTACTGCTGATCGAGGAGCTGGTGACCAGACGACCAGTCCATCAGCTCCTCCATTCCCATGCTCCATCAGCCATCATTGCATTATACAGCTAACAAGACAGGACGGCATGTAATAAAAAACAGGGCTCTATATAATCCAAAATGTAAAGGGCAGTACTGTACATAACAAGAGAGGGCACTGTGTAAGGGACAGCAATATACATAATAAAGGAGACTATGTAATATATATGTGTGTGTGTGCGTGTGTGTGTGTGTGTGTGTGTGGCTATATAACACATATATATATATATATATATATATATATATATATATATATACATACATATACTAGCTGAAGAGCCAGGCGTTGCCTGGGCATAGTAACTAACTGTGGTTAGTTATAACAAATTATAATGATTATATTGCACATAAAAAACGTGCATCTAATCCTATCCTGTGTGATACTGACTGCTGAGCCGTGTATCTAATCCTATTCTGAGTGATACTGTCTGCTGAGCCGTGCATCTAATACTATTCTGTGTGATACTGCCTGCTGAGCCGTGTATCTATTCCTATCCTGTGTGATACTGACTGCTGAGCTGTGTATCTAATCCTATCCTGTGTGATACTGACTGCTGAGCTATGTATCTAAGCCTATCCTGTGTGATACAGTCTGCACAGCTGTGTATCTAATCCTATCCTGTGTGATACAGTCTGCTGAACCGTGTATCTAATCCTATCCTGTGTGATACTGTCTGCTGAGCTATGTATCTAATCCTATCCTGCGTAATACTGTCTGCTGAGCTATGTATCTAATCCTATCCTGCGTGATACTGACTGCTGAGCTGTGTATCTAATCCTATCCTGTGTGATACTGACTGCTGAGCTGTGTATCTAATCCTATCCTGTGTGATACTGACTGCTGAGCTGTGTATCTAATCCTATCCTGTGTGATACTGACTGCTGAGCCATGTATCTAATCCTATCCTGTGTGATACTTGGCTCCCCCTGCAGTCTGTGTCAGAGGGTGGTCTGTGTGGGCACGGTAATAAATTGCATTATTTCCAGCTTTACAGAAGGTACCCCACCATCCAGGTAAGGTGGATACACCTGACCACACTCCAACACCCTTTGGTGGCTCCCTGCTTGGAACACGAAGCGTGCTGGGAGGCGGGTGGAGTTTAGTTGGCACCAAAAGAGCGGGAAGAGTTTAGGATTTGGTCAGTCTGACAGAGTCAGTGGAAGAGTGAAGATCCCCTGAGTGGGATGGATGAAGGAAGTGCTGCAGCCGACCTCAGTGACCTGGGTCCACTGGCACAGGAAAGGAACATTGATGGAAAGCCTGACTCCATAAGAAAGAAGGATTAGTACGGAATGTAAGGAGAGGAGGACTAAGGATTAAGGTTAGAGCAGAACCCTTCCCAAATTCACAGCGCAAGGCTGGGGTCCAGTCCCCAAGGTTGTATGGATACTAATGGTCCTGCGACAGACACCGGAGGAATAGAAGTTGTCATCACTTTATTCCCACACAAGACTTGGGGGCACAACAGTGAGCCGGGACAAGGTAGTAAGGAGTCCCCGAAGCAGGCTACAGCTGTCTGCCGTACAAGTAGAGTTCATAGGAACATTTGACAGGAGGAACTCCAGTGTAACTCAGTACTGTTAGTACTTCACTATAGGCGCAAGAAGGGAGACGTTCAGAAAAGGCACATATGTTGGCTGAGTGTTGGAAAGGAGTACTTCATCTTGCCTGGAGGTTGGCTGAGCTCCTGTCCCGGAGGACACGGCACAGATGCGGGCACCTGTATGCACAACAGGCTGTGAGTAACGCTTTGGAACTACATGCCCTGGTGTCCTCCGCTTATTACTGCGCCAACCCACTCAGCACTGCTACATCTTTGTGCCTAACACTGCACCATCCACGTCTCCCCTCACCGTCACTTCACCTACTCTGCCCTGGGACTATAGCCCTACCTGTGGAGGGCCACACCATCATTGCTGCACTACACCATCTGTCCCAGAGGATCTGCTTGCAGCGCCGGCTTAACATCTCCCTTGCCGAACACCACAGGTGGCGTCACGAATCATTCACTTATAAACTTCATTCCATCACTTAACCCCTTTTACATGGGCGCCCAGGGCCCCGGACTGGGTCACAGCTGCTGTGACATTCCCCTTTGAGAGACCGGCCTGGTACAGAGTACCCCACAGCCCTGGGAGGGCGACCCAAGTATCCCATGTCAGGGTCCCACCTTAGCAACTGTACGGTATATATTCTTTGGCGCCATCGCTCTCATTCTTTAAGTCCCCCTTGTTCACATCTGGCAGCTGTCAATTTGCCTCCAACACTTTTCCTTTCACTTTTTCCCCATTATGTAGATAGGGGCAAAATTGTTTGGTGAATTGGAACGCACGGGGTTAAAATTTCGCCTCACAACATAGCCTATGACGCTCTCGGGGTCCAGACTGGTGACTCTGCCAAATTTTGTGGCTGTAGCTGCGACGGTGTGGATGCCAATCCCGGACACACACACACACACACACACACACGTACGTAGCTTTGATGCCATGAAAGGACGGGGGCCCAGACACATTTCTTGCACAGGGGCCTCAAGCTGTCAGTGTCTGCCCCTGCAGGGTTCCACTGCATACACACACGTCTCCACTCTGTACACACATGGCTCCATTCCATATGCCTTGTACAGCAGCTGCTCCACTCCATATGCCTCGTTCACCCACGGCTCTGCTCCATACACCTCATATAGACATGGCTCCACTCCCTACACCTCGTACATACTCCGCTTTGTACACAGGTGGCTCTGCTCTGTACACCTCGTACACATGCATGGCTCCGCTCCGTACACACACAGGACTCCACTCTGCACAGACACTGCTCCACTGCATACACACAAGGCTCTGCTCCGTCCACATCGTACACACACGGCTCCGCTCCGTATGCCTCGTACAACAGCAGCTCCACTCCATACACCTTATATAAACATGGCTCCGCTCCGTACACCTCGTACACGCACGGCTCCGCTCCGTACACCATGTACACGCACGGCTCCGCTCCGTACACCTCGTACACACACGGTTCCGCTCCGTACACCTCGTACACACGCGGCTCCGCTACATATACCTCATACACATGGCTTCACTCCGTACACCTTGTACACGCACAGCTCCGCTCCGTACACCTTGTACACACACGGCTCCGCGCCGTACACCTCGTACACACATGGCTCTGCTCTGTACACACGGCTCCGCTCCGTACACCTTGTACAGACGGCTCCACTCCGTACACCTCGTACACACACGGCTCTGCTCCGTACACCTCGTACACACACGGCTCTGCTCCGTACACCTCGTACACACACGGCTCTGCTCCGTACACCTCGTACACACACGGCTCTGCTCCGTACACCTCGTACACACACGGCTCTGCTCCGTACACCTCGTACGCACACGGCTCTGCTCCGTACACCTCGTACGCACACGGCTCTGCTCCGTACACCTCGTACGCACACGGCTCTGCTCCGTACACCTCGTACGCACACGGCTCTGCTCCGTACACCTCGTACGCACACGGCTCTGCTCCGTACACCTCGTACGCACACGGCTCTGCTCCGTACACCTCGTACGCACACGGCTCTGCTCCGTACACCTCGTACACACGTGGCTCTGCTCCGTACACCTCCGCTACATATACCTCATACACATGGCTTCACTCCGTACACCTTGTACACGCACAGCTCCGCTCCGTACACCTTGTACACACACGGCTCCGCGCCGTACACCTCGTACACACATGGCTCTGCTCTGTACACACACGGCTCCGCTCCGTACACCTTGTACAGACGGCTCCACTCCGTACACCTCGTACACACACGGCTCTGCTCCGTACACCTCGTACACACACGGCTCTGCTCCGTACACCTCGTACACACACGGCTCTGCTCCGTACACCTCGTACACACACGGCTCTGCTCCGTACACCTCGTACACACACGGCTCTGCTCCGTACACCTCGTACACACACGGCTCTGCTCCGTACACCTCGTACGCACACGGCTCTGCTCCGTACACCTCGTACGCACACGGCTCTGCTCCGTACACCTCGTACGCACACGGCTCTGCTCCGTACACCTCGTACGCACACGGCTCTGCTCCGTACACCTCGTACGCACACGGCTCTGCTCCGTACACCTCGTACGCACACGGCTCTGCTCCGTACACCTCGTACACACACGGCTCTGCTCCGTACACCTCGTACACACGCGGCTCTGCTCCGTACACCTCGTACACACGCGGCTCTGCTCCGTACACCTCGTACACACGCGGCTCTGCTCCGTACACCTCGTACACACGCGGCTCTGCTCCGTACACCTCGTACACACGCGGCTCTGCTCCGTACACCTCGTACACACACGGCTCTGCTCCGTACACCTCGTACACACGCGGCTCTGCTCCGTACACCCCGTTCACACGCGGCTCTGCTACATCCACACTGTAAACCCCTCCTGACCCCACACATAAACTTCCCCTCATCCAGCGCCATGACAACCAGCACAGCAGAGTCCTGCATACACTGAGACCCCTGATCATGTGACCCCTGACTCCTCCCCTCCTGTGACCTCATCACAGGTCCTATGCGCACAGAGCAGCCATTATGGGGTGCGGCTCTGCGAGTGGAGGTCGGTGCTGGAGATTCCCCATTACTGGGTGCAGGTAGGACCGGTTATATACACAGTGGGGCGCCCATTGCTCACATATATACCCCATATCACACAGACACATGTCGGTTGTAGTTACATGCGTTATACGAGTGTCATCCACAATATTACACTCATCTCTTGTTTCTCGGCCTCTTTACCCTGGCTGAGAAATAATGAGGGGGACAGAACAATCACTAATAGATCAATCTATCCCCCCCTATACAGTATCATGTTATCAGCTTCTTACACCGGGTGATGTGCTGCCGAGAACAAGGATTTCTGTTGCGGTATAAAAATCCAATCACTCAGTGAATAGGCAGCAATTTGCTTGTTTAGAATAATGCACCTCATAGTCCTCCACATAGTATAATACACACCTCATAGTCCTCCATATAGTATAATACACACCTCATAGTCCTCCATATAGTATAATACACACCTCATAGTCCTCCATATAGTATAATGCACACCTCATAGTCCTCCATATAGTATAATACACACCTCATAGTCCTCCATATAGTATAATACACACCTCATAGTCCTCCATATAGTATAATACACACCTCATAGTCCTCCACATAGTATAATACACACCTCATAGTCCTCCACATAGTATAATACACACCTCATAGTCCTCCACATAGTATAATACACACCTCATAGTCCTCCACATAGTATAATACACACCTCATAGTCCTCCATATAGTATAATACACACCTCATAGTCCTCCATATAGTATAATGCACACCTCATAGTCCTCCATATAGTATAATGCACACCTCATAGTCCTCCATATAGTATAATACACACCTCATAGTCCTCCATATAGTATAATACACACCTCATAGTCCTCCATATAGTATAATACACACCTCATAGTCCTCCACATAGTATAATACACACCTCATAGTCCTCCATATAGTATAATACACACCTCATAGTCCTCCATATAGTATAATGCACACCTCATAGTCCTCCATATAGTATAATACACACCTCATAGTCCTCCATATAGTATAATACACACCTCATAGTCCTCCACATAGTATAATACACACCTCATAGTCCTCCATATAGTATAATACACACCTCATAGTCCTCCATATAGTATAATACACACCTCATAGTCCTCCATATAGTATAATACACACCTCATAGTCCTCCATATAGTATAATACACACCTCATAGTCCTCCATATAGTATAATACACAGCTCATAGTCCTCCATATAGTATAATACACACCTCAGAGTCCTCCATATAGTATAATACTCCCCATAGTCCTCCATATAGTATAATACACACCTCATAGTCCTCCATATAGTATAATACACACCTCATAGTCCTCCATATAGTATAATACACACCTCATAGTTCTCCATATAGTATAATACACACCTCATAGTCCTCCATATAGTATAATACACACCTCATAGTCCTCCATATAGTATAATACACACCTCATAGTCCTCCATATAGTATAATACACACCTCATAGTCCTCCATATAGTATAATACACACCTCATAGTCCTCCATATAGTATAATACACACCTCTCAGTGCTCCATACAGTACAATAAACACCATAGTTCTTGATATAGTATCATTCAGCCCCCCATAGGAGTGTAATGCAGTTTCCCCATAGGAGTATCATGCAGCCCCATAGTCAGATGCAGAGGAGGGATGATGGGAGAGGAAGTATCATGTGACGCTGTCTACTCCATTATTGCTTTCGTCATCATTGGGATCGTAGATGCCGATACAGTTGAATGCGGGGGAGGGGGGCGCTAGCAACAGGCTCCCCTGACTCATGGGTCCCTGTGGTAGTGGGGACCCTAGGCAGATACCTAGTCTGCCTGTCCCTAAGGCCAGCCCTGGGCACAGGGAACATTAACCCGTTCAGCACTGAGACTCTTTTAGGGCCTCATTGTGGTGTGAACAGTGACATAACAGCTGTGGACAGAATGCGGCTTCTCTGGTTCCCAGCTCCACATTAGACCCATTCAGACAACTGCAGGATGAGAGGACAGAAGCCCAGAGAAGTTCTCACACAATGTGATTATTTCTCTCCTCGCTCCGCTCCAGCACAGTAATGTAGATACTAGTGATGACGCCACAAACAGACGATGATCCAAGACTTTAAATAACATTTTATTAACTTTTATTCTGTCAGTTTATAAACCTTGCGTCACAAAAATAAAATTTAATCATCAGAACTTTGGCAAAATCATTGGAGGAAAAATCCCAGAGAGAATGAAGGTGTAAATGAGACCCGAGCCCGATATAAACCTCTCTGGAGGAGCCGCACCTTTATACACCTGATGAATGGCTTCACTAATAATACAAAGAAAGACAACGCTGAAAACAAAACCATCTACAATCATGCTAATATCGTCCTTCACCAGTTTAGTAATGTGAGATCAGATCTGTTCTCTGTGTAACGTGAGGTCGGAGCCGTCCTCTGTGTAAACCCTCCAGTACAGATGTATTCAGCCTGAGTATCCAATGAGCTTCACAGTTTAGCAATGCTCGTCTGTGATGGGTTAACAATTTACCCTTTCAATGCCTCAAAACTGAAAGTCCTTGTAGTCACCATTGTGTTCTCTTAAGAAATGTATGGTAACGTTGGAGGGGTTAGTGGCCTCGGGATTAGTGGGGTCTCCTATGTGCTCATTAATTCTCTGGGGTAATTTGTGATTGGTACATCCGACATATCTGACATTACCTCTCACATACTGAATACAATATACTACAAATTTATTTGGTCTTCAGGGACAGGAAACCAACAGACATTAAAGGGCGGCACCTCTCCCGCATCAGTTGGTTTCCTGTCCCTGACAAGGAGCCTCTTCAGACATACTGTAAAGGTACTGTCACACTTAGCGATGTACCAGCGATCCCGACCAGCAATATAACGCGGACAGGATCGCTGGTGCATCGCTAAGTGGTCGCTAGTGAGCTGCCACACAGGCAGATCTCACCAGCGACATCGCTGGGGACGGGGGTCGCTACTTACCTGTCAGACGAGGCAATCCTGACGTCCTCCCGCCCGCGTCCACACGTCGCTCGTCGTCACAGCAGGAAGCTGACGACGAGAAACGGTCCAAGATGTTCTCGCGCGATCAGCGATAACCAGCGGGGGAGCGGTAGGAGCAAAGTATCAGATATAGCGATATCGCTAGCAAAAACCAGTGACGTTATAGCGATATTGCTAGAGATATCGCTTAGTGTGACAGGCCCTTAAGAAGAAGGTAGAAGATTGAAGATATTCCCAGCGCACGTGTGAGCGAAAGCAGGCAAGCGGGCTTCGGGGAGGCGAGCTTACATGAAGGTGGTCAGGCGCCAGAGTGTTGGTGAGTACGAGTGTGGAAATTCCAGGCTCTACCACCCATTAATGGAGGTGCTCAGGGGGTAAAAAGACATATGTACGTAATGAAGTAAACCCCGGCACTCAAAATGAGGACAAAGGAATGAATGCAAAAGTGAATTTATTGACACACTGCAAAGGGAACCTGACCAGATGAGTAGACTGGGCTGCAGTGGTGTGTACCCTCTGTGTCTGGGTGTGCGGCAGTGATCCCTCTGACGGCTGAGCGGGCCCGGGTGGCGGTGACCGACATACTGAATGTGGCCGACTCACGGCCTGATGATGCGGCGGGGGTATGACCCCATGACGCGGTCGGGGCGCGTCCTGTGTGATGCATCGGGGGCATGTTCTGTGATGTGGTCAGGACGCGCCCCTGTGACTCTGCCGGGGAGTGTCCTATGGATGCCGGAGATGCAACGGCCACGGCTGTGAGTCCAGGGGTAGTTCCTTGGGGCTGTGGGCAGTTCCATCTGGGATCTGCACCGGTCAGGCCATGGGAGCAGTGGCTTCGGTGGGAGGGTGGGTCATCAGGAATTCCTGGGTCTTGTGCTGGAATCTGAGGTTCAGGAATGTCGATTACCAGGTTCTAAGGTTGACGGTATTCGGCGTCAGGTTCTGAAGGCCGTGAGCAATCCATCTGTATTCCTTAGGAGGGCGATATCTCTTCTAGGCTCGCTCACGTCTTGTATTCCGGCTGTCCATTGGGCTCAATTCCATACTAGGGCCTTACAGTGGGATGTTGTGCAAAACGACCTTCAGCTGAGAGGATGCCTTGAAAGGAAATTTTCTATGTCCCACCTCTATGATACGTCTCTGTGTTCGTGGTTAGATTTGTCAAACCTTTCCAAAGGGGTTCCCTGAGTAAACCATATCTCCTGGGTTATCTCTACAGATGCTAGCCCCATGGGTTGGGGGGCTCATATTGGGGAGGTGTGGATTCAGGGGGTCTGGTCACATGATGAGCAGGGTGATTCATCTGCTGTAACCTGAAAGAGCTGTTAGCAGTAGAGTTGGCAATAAAAGGGCTCCTTATGTCCCTACAGGGTCAGCATGTCAAAGTATTTCCCAACAATCAGGTAACTGTGGCTTACATTAACCACCAAGGAGGAACCCAATCCAGGTCTTTGATGGAGGTGGCGAATCATATTTTTCAGATCGCTGAGACGACTCTGCTGTTGTTAACATCCCTGCACATAAGAGGAAATGAGAACATCAAAGCTGATTACCTAAGCTGCAACAAGCTCATACAGGGGGAATGGGTGTCGAACCAGGCTGTCTTCAACCAGATTGTGCAGATGTGGGGCTGTCCAGACATAGATTTCTTTTTCCAACGGAGGGAAAAGGAGAGTGCATCACTTTTGATCCTTAAAGGGAATCTGTCACCCCATTTTTTGACTATCAGCTTCCGGAACCGCCATCAGGGGCTTATCTACAGCATTCTTTAATGCTGTAGATAAGCCCCCGATGTAACCTGCAAGATAAGAAAAGCGAGTTATATTATACTTACCCAGGGGCGGTCCGACGCCTCCCGTCTTGTAGCGGTGATGTCCTCTTCTTTGCTTTCCGGCGCAGGCGTACTTTACCTGCTCTGTTGAAGGCAGAGTAAAGTACTGCAGTGTGCAGGCGCTGGACCTCTCTGACCTGGTCCGGCGCCTGCGCACTGCAGTACTCTGCTCTGCCCTCAACAGGGCAGAGCAGAGTGCGCCTGCGCAGGAGCCATGACGGGAAGCAAAGAAGAGGGCGTCACCGTTAGAAGATGGGAGGCGCGGAACCGCTACACCCATCGGTCCCAAACCGGACCCGGGCCACCCCTGGGTGAGTATAATATAACTCATTTTTCTTATCTTTCAGGTTACATCGGGGGCTTATCTACAGCATTACAGAATGCTGTAGATAAGCCCCTGATGGCAGTGCCTGCAGCTGATAGTCAAAAAATGGGGTGACAGATTCTCTTTAAACCCCAGAGAAAATCCACATGCTGTGAATGCTCTCTTGATCCCATGGGATTTCAAGTTAGTTTATACCTTTTCTCCGATAGCCCTGATTTCATTAGTTCTGAGGAAGAGTCGGGAAGACAGGGCAGGTGTTATTCTAATAGCCCCATTCTGGCCCAAGAGGCCATGGTTCTCCTGGCTGAGGAGGATGTCCGTCACCAACCCGTGGGTTCTTCCGGAGCTCCCAGACCTCCTAACTCAGGGACCGATCTTCCATCCATGAGTGTCCAACTTGCATCTGACGGCGTGGAATTTAAGAGGGCACTGTTGAGAGAGAAAGGGTTTTCTCATAGCTTGGTAAACACTTTGCTGAAAAGTAGGAAAGCATCCACAATAAAAATATATTCCAGAACCTGGAGCAAATTTTTGTCAGTTCCAGGGGCAATGGTTGGAGGAAAGGTTTAAGATAAGCCAGGTGTTAGAGTTCCTACATAAGGGTCTAGAGATGGTCTAGCCACAAGCACCCTCAAAGTCCAGGTATTGGTATTAGGGACCCTGTATAATTGTGATCTGGCAGACAATTATTGAGTATCTAGGTTTATCAGAGCATTGGCTAGGTCTAGACCCATCCTTTGGGCCGGAAACACACATGCGAGAAACTCGTGTTTCTATGCAGCCGCACGCTCTTATTCGGTGGCTCAGTGGATAGCACTGCAGCCTTGCAGCGCTGGGGTCCTGGGTTCAAATCCCACCAAGGACAGCATCTGCAAGGAGTATGCATGTTCTCCCCGTGTTTGCGTGGGTTTCCTCCGGGTACTCCGGTTTCCTCCCCCACTACAAAAATAAACATACTGATAGGGAATCTAGATTGTGAGCCCATCAGGGACAGTGATGGTAATGTGTGCAAACTGTAAAGCGCTGTGGAATATGTTAGCGCTATATAAAAATAAAGATTATTATTATCCCGGCCTTAAGCAAAGATTGGTGCCATTGGATTTGAATTTAGTGCTAACAGCATTAACGGAAGCTCCATTCGGACCCATTGAAGCAGCCTTGATTAGGATTCTTTCACTCAAAACAACACTTTTAGTTGCACTGACATCAGCCACTAGTGACATCCAGGCCCTGTCTAGGCAGCCACCATATGCCCAGTTTTAGGAAGATACTGTTATTCTGAAGCCAGACCCCTTGTATTTACCAAAAGTAGCCTCAAAGTTTCACAGACTACTGGAGATAGTTCTCCCTTCCTTCTGCGCCAATCCGGGAAATCAAAAGAAGAGAAAGCTCCATTCACTAGACGTTAGGAGGTGTCTACTTAGTTATATTTCGGTAACTGACCCGTGGAAGATGGAGAATTCCTTATTTGTTTTCTTTGAGTGAGTTAGGAAGTGGCTTAGAGTCTCCAAGAGCACCTTAGGTAGGTGGATCAGGGAAGCAATTTCTTTGGCCTATTCAGCAAGTGGTGTTGCAGGTCCTGAGGGTCTGAAAGCTCACTCCACACGAGCCGTGGCAACATCCTGGGCTGAGAGATCGAAGGTGTCGATTGAGGAGATGTGTAAGGTGGCTTCTTGGTCTTCTCCCTCCACGTTTTTCAAACATTATAGACTGGATATGGGTGATTCCTCCGATTTCACATTTGGGACAAGGGTGCTTGAGGCAGTGGTCCCTCCCTAATTTCTTAACATCTGTGTAATTCTCTCGTGGTGCTGTAATGGGAGACCGAATAAATGCTTACCAGTAATGGTGTTTTTCGTAGCCCATGACAGCATCGTTATATTCCCTCCCTTCACATGTGGGTGAGGACTTCTTCTGGGCTGTAAGCACAAGCACGTGTGGATAGTTATGTTCTATATACATCATTTTATACAGAACATAACTATCTACACGTGTTTGTGCTTACAGCCCAGAAGACGTCCTCACCCACACGTAAATGGAGGGAATATAACGATGCTGTCATGGGCTACGAAAAACACCATTACTAGTGAGTAACTAAGCATTTATTTTCTGTATAAAATTATGTATATATTGCTACTAACTTGGGAGGTCCTCTCATGCTCTGTAATTCAGCTTACGTGGGAGAGAGGTGCCGCCCATTTGTGTCTGTAGGTTTTCTGTCCCTGAAGGGCGGATTCCCTCTCTCGTGATGCTGTCATGGGTTCCGAAAAACACCGTTACCGATAAGTAACTAAGCATTTACTACAGGTGATAAATTGTGTAATGAAATGTTTTTATTAATGTGATTAAATCTATTTCTTTTGTTTCTCATATTTACAAGGTGAACATTTATCACTACCGCATTTGTTAGACCCCATAGGGGTGAGCCGAGTTCTCTTACTATTAAACTAGGAGACAGGAGTTGTGGAAGGGACGGGGATTTGTGGCAGAGAATAACCATCTCGGCTCTCGCTCTATAACATGGGAAGGTATTTGTTAATAATTCCTTTAATTTAGTTAACGCAAAAAAAATTCTGGTAACACCATCCTAAGATTGATTCTCATCACCCAAGAAACAATAAATTGGGGATTCCTATGGGTGAAATGATCTATTCAAAAAGAAACTGATCAGAACAAGAGCAATATAGTAAGGAAAGTGACACCATTTATAATAGACTCCAAAGATGCGGTTATAATAGACTAACAATGCTAAAAATGAACCTTTATTAGAATGTATTATGATATATATCCACCGTACCTAACATACAGTCTCTCCAGTCTGAGCCTTAGAGAGAGGTCAGACTTGGATACTAATAATAAGTGGTGTATATTATTATTCTACTAGAAATAGGCCCGATGCTATCTCATCGGGAGTACGGTGAAATTAACATCTGTGTATGCTTAGTGGTGCTGACAGGAGCAGCGCGGGTAGAGCGCGCTGTTGTTGCTGTTACTGCGCATGCGTGGGAATTGCGGCCACGAGCAAGTGACATACACGTCACCACTATTCCTGCTCATGCGTAGTAACGACATGGCTGTTACTGCGCCTGCGTGGGAATAGCGGAGATGTGTACCGTATATACTCGAGTATAAGTCGACCCGAGTATAAGCCGAGGCACCTAATTTTGCCACGGAAAACTGGGTAAGCTTATTGACTTGAGTATAAGTCGGGTATGCATTGTCCTCCTGTCCTGGTATGTGTGGCTCCCCCCGTCCTGTCCTGGTATGTATGGCTCCCTGGTCCCATCCTGTATGTATGGCTCCTTGGTCCCATCCTGTATGTATGGCTCCCTGGTCCCATCCTGTATGTATGGCTCCCTGGTCCCATCCTGTATGTATGGCTCCCTGGTCCCATCCTGTATGTATAGCTCCCTGGTCCCATCCTGTATGTATGGCTCCCTGGTCCCATCCTGTATGTATGGCTCCCTGGTCCCATCCTGTATGTATGGCTCCCTGGTCCCATCCTGTATGCATATGAACATAAGGATGAGTGACCTCATGGAGATCAACATCCAACACTGCGGAGACACCATCACATGTTTCTCAACGCAGTGATCTAGAGCAATGCCCCCATCCCTTATGGGAAATATGGTGTCTCCGCGGCTGTTCATTTACATGCTTTTGCATATTTCCCATAAGGGATGGGGGCATTCCTCATCAGTGTGGAGTAGGAAACTGGCTAGTAGGAGCAATGCCTAGTGAAAGGCTATGAACATAAGGATGAGTGACCTCATGGAGATCAACATCCAACACTGCTGAGTTCGCTGATCTGGTGTCTTTATCCTGCTGTGCGGTGCTTTGCAGCAGAAAGCTAAGTGTTACATTTTTTGCTATGTTGTCCCATTTGGTGTCTCTTTACATTCCTTTTGTTGTATTGGTGCAGCGGTGGGACAAGTGGTTTCACCTGCCAGTTCCCTATTTAGGGATAAGAGCAGGGCAAGTGAGGGATTAGGTATCCTGCTCGGCGACTGGGTGAAAGAACCCATATAGGGACGATAGTGAGATCAGGGCACATCCTCAGGTGAGTGCAGGGGGTGAACATTTCCCCCGTTCCCTATCTACAGGGCCCACCATTGTTATAGTTTCCCTGGTGTGTTGTGCCGTTTGGTGACCGACCAACCGTTGGGTCGTCTCACACTGGGTAAGTCACTCCATGACAGTCATACTTAGATACTGTTAATAATAAGCGGTGTATATAATTATTCTATAGAGGAGTCAGACTTGGATACTAATAATAAGAGGTGTATATAATTATTCTATAGGTGGATCTTGCTGCACTTTATTGAGTTCTTTATTAGCTCCTTACCATCGGTAGTCGGGATCGTTCCAACTTGTGCCCTTTAATCAGTTATAAACGATCCCAACCTGCACATTCATGGCAATGTGTATTCATTTGCAATGTATGACCACCACAGAAATCACCCCTTATTATTGCACTTTGCCCCCAATGTAAGCAATGAGCAACCCAGCAATCACCTAGCGTTAATCAGTATTAATACGCTACGACGAGTTCTTGTTGAACTATTGCTAAGGCCCAAATAAGTGGGATTAAGTTAAGGAAGGATTCCTTATTATAGGTGAATAGCATTTAAGGAAACAATTGTCTATACTAGAGCGGAAGCTACAGTGTCGCCAAACTGGGACACAAGTTCTCCTAGAGCGCTGAAGATGCAGTGCCACAACAAGAAGTGTTGTATGGCCCACATCGAATGAACTTTGAGAGTACGAGTGAGAGGTCGCACCGATTCAACTCGGGCAGTGAGGTCATCACAAATCAACTGGGAGCTGAGAGTAGCTCTGAGGGGCCGTAGTTACACATCTCAGTCCTTATGGTCCCCACAGGTTTGCTGGACTGTTGTACCTTGTAACAAAAGTTATGTATGGCCACATGTAACCGGAAAGTTCCTGACTCTGCATAATGCAGAAGTATTCATAAAGTGTTGTGCCTACTATCTGATGTTTACATAGTGGGTACAGAAAGTATTCAGACACCTTTAAATTTTCGTATTTTGGTCTCCCTCATTCATCTCTATACTATCTGGTCCAGACCTACCAAATACAACAGCAGCATGTAGCCTACAGTGTGCTGAGGGACCAAATTACAGTTATGGCTGTGGGATCTCATTTGGGATTTTATTGCAGCTATTTGGTAAATTCAAAAAAGTTCATTTTTTTCTCATTAATGTACACTCTGCACTCGATCTTGACTGAAAAAAACAAATGTAGAAATTTCTCCTTCGTCTCATTGGGGGACACAGAGACTGTGGGTGTGTGCTTCTGCCGTCTGGAGGCCGACACTAAGTGTACAAAAAAAGAGTTAGCTCCTCCTCTGCCGCATACACCCTCGCCCCTAGGCCGGGCGTAACTCAGTTTTTGCTTAGTGTCTGATGGAGGCACACGCAGTCTGGAGTTCCAGACTAGATTTTTTTTTTTTTTTTTTTTTTTTTTTCGATCCCCAACGTACTGGCTTTTCTACAGGCAGGGCTGGACGCAGGGTTGGCCCCGAGTTCCCTCAGAACGCAAATCTCGGCCCTGTCGGTACTTTTCCAACGAAAAGTCGCTTCCGTCTGGCAGGTTAGGACGTTTATGCAGGGGGTCGCACATTTAGTACCCCCCTATAAGGCGCCGACGGAATCATGGGACCTGAATTTGGTGCTCAGAGCCCTTCAGGAGGCCCCTTTCGAACCATTGCAAGAGGTCTCCTTACCTTACCTGTCCAGAAAGGTCGTTTTTCTAGTAGCCATAACGTCTATTAGGCGGGTTTCGGAATTGGCGGCCTTATCTTGTAAACCACCGTTCCTAACCTTTTATAAGGATAAGGTAGTTTTAAGGCCAGCTCCCCCCTTCTTGCCGAAGGTTGTGTCTGCATTTCATATCAACGAAGACATCGTCTTACCCTCGTTTTGCCCGGCACCGGTGCACAGGGTAGAGAAGGCTTTGCACACTCTGGATCTGGTAAGAGCTCTTAGGAGGTATGTGGCGAGGACGGCGCCATTCCGCCAGACAGACTCTCTATTCGTGGTTCCAGAGGGACGGCGGAAGGGGCTCGCTGCGTCCAGAGCGACTTTGGCCAGATGGGTTCGCCTGACGGTCCAAGAAGCTTATCAAATCAGTGGCACGCCAGTTCCGGCAGGGATCAAGGCTCACTCGGCACGGGCAGTGGGTGCCTCATGGGCACTACGACACCAGGCTTCAGCGGAGCAGGTATGCAAAGCAGCTACCTGGTCCAGTTTACATACGTTTGTCAAGCATTATAACGTACATACCCAGGCATCCTCGGATGCAAGCCTGGGAAGAAAGATCCTCCAGGCAGCAGTTGCGCACCTCTAATCAGGGGCGCAAATTAGCATGGATTGGGTGAGTTAAGATCCCGCCCAGAGGACTGCTTTAGGACGTCCCACAGTCTCTGTGTCCCCCAATGAGACGAAGGAGAAACATGGATTTTTGTGAGTACTCACCGTAAAATCCTTTTCTCCGAGACGCTCATTGGGGGACACAGCACCCACCCTATCAGCCAGTTGGCTTTTACTTATTTTGAGTTTTACAAATCCTTGTACAAGGTTTAGGGTGGCCCCCTTTTTCAGACATATAGTTTCTTGCCTGAGTTTAAGGCGCGTTCTCCTACTGCTTATGCACTAAACTGAGTTACGCCCGGCCTAGGGGCGAGGGTGTATGCGGCGGAGGAGGAGCTAACTCTTTTTTTGTACACTTAGTGTCGGCCTCCAGACGGCAGAAGCACACACCCACAGTCTCTGTGTCCCCCAATGAGCGTCTCAGAGAAAAGGATTTTACGGTGAGTACTCACAAAAATCCATGTTTTTGCAAATTTATTAGAAAAGAAAAACTGAAATATTACTTGGACTTAAGTATTCAGACCCTTTGTTCAGTATTGAGTAGAAGCACCCTTTTGAGCTAGTACAACCATGAGTCGTCTTGGGGATGATGCAACAAGTTTTTCACACCTGGATTTGGGGATCCTCTGCCGTTCTTCCTTGCAGATCCTCTCCAGTTCCATCAGATTGGATGGTGAATGTTGGTAGACAGCCATTTTCAGATCTCTCCACAGATGCTCCATTGGGTTTAGGTCAGGGCTCTGGTTGGGCCACTCAAGAATGGTCACAGAGTTGTTCCGAAGCCACTCCTTTGTTATTTTAGCTGTGTGCTTAGGGTCATTGTCTTGTTGGAAAGTAAACCTTCGGCCAAGTCTGAGGTCCAGAGCACTCTGGAAAAGCTTTTCATCCAGGATATCTCTGTACTTGGCCGCATTCATGTTTCCTTCAATTCCAAACAGTTGTCCTGTCCCTGCAGCTAAAAAATACCCCCATAGTATGATGCTGCTGCCACCACCAAGTTTCACTGTTGGGATTGTATTGGGCAGGTGATGAGCAGTACCTGGTTTTATCCACACATACTACTTAGAATTATCACCAAAAAGGTCTATCTTTGTCTCATCAGACCAGAGAATCTTATTTCTCATAGTGTGGGAGTCCGTCATTTGTTTTTTAGCAAACTCTATGTGGGCTTTCATATGTCTTGCACTGAGGAGAGGCTTCCGTCGGGCCACTCTGCCATAAAGGCCCGACTGGTGGAGGGCTGCAGTTATAGTTGACTTTGTGGAACTATCTCCCATCTCCCTACTGCATCTCTGGAGCTCAGACACAGTGATCTTGGGGTTCTTCTTTACCTCTCTCACCAAGGCTCTACTCAGTTTGGCTGGATGGCCAGGTCTAGGAAGACTTCTGGTGGTGCCAAACTTCTTCCATTTAAGGATTATGGAGGCCAATGTGCTCTTAGGAACCTTGAGTACTGCGGAAATTCTTTTGTGACCTTGGCCAAATGTGTGCCTTGCCACAATTCTGTCTCTTAGCTCCTTGGCCAGTTCATTTGACCTCATGATTCTCATTTGGTCTGATGTGCACTTTGAGCTGTGAAGTCTTATATAGACAGGTGTGTGCCTTTCCAAATAAAGTCCTATCAGTTTAATTAAACACAGCTGGACTCCAATGAAGGAGTAGAACCATCTCAGAGAGCATCACAAGAAAATGGACAGCTTGTGTCTGAGCAAAGGGTCTGAATACTTATGACCATGTGATATTTTGGTTTTTCTTTCTTAGCAAATTTGCAAAAATTTCTACATTTATGTTTTTTTTCAGTCAAGATGGGGTGCGGAGTGTACATTAATGAGAAAAAATGAATTTTTTTTGAGTTTACCAAATGGCTGCAATGAAACAAAGAGTGAAAAATTTAAAGGGGTCTGAATACTTTGTGTTGGCTGAACGGTCATTTTGCAAACGGCTATCTCTCCCGACTCCCCATACACACAAATATTCCAGCTTTCCTGTGGTCTGTATGAGAGAGTCGCCTCCAGACTCCTCTAGCGGAGGATTATCTACAGGAAGAGCAAACGGATTGTCCTCTGAAATTCAGGATGCCAGATCCTTCTCTGCCCTGGCATCATCTGTCAGGACGCCCCCAAATACATTATATGGTCGGCCAATCCCCCCGAAATCAGTGCTTTCATGTAACTTTAGTCTAATGTGCATGGGGGCATTAAAAAGTAACTTATTGGACACTGCCTCTGCCCCGGTCTAATAGACCTTCGTACATTGCAGCCCAGACACCATTATTAGGCATGTAAGTATCGTAGTAACTAGGCCGCACCATACTATCAAGTACTTGGAGGCGGAGGGGCATTCAGCCGAACTCTGACACACCTTCATAGATGCCATTGTTGCTTTTGACCACAACAAGTCGTTAAACTGCCAGGGTTTTTGTAGCAGCCACTCCTGTGCCGTCCCTGCGGTGTACATCTATGTTCTCCAACAAGGCAAAGCAATCCCCACTGCTGTGGCACCCAAGCCACAACAAACGGCAATTAAGGCTGCATTTGAAATCACTGTGCTGCTAGGATTAATACCGAAATCTCTGTGCTAAACCACAGAAAAACCAAGTGACATGAGTAGTCCAGTTAAAGATAAGGAATGGATGGCATTCACCGTTCCTAAAAGGACCCGTAGAAGCACAGGAGCGCAAAACGATCGTCGTCCTTTCATTCCACATGCCATCTCCCTGCCTGATGATGATTTAACGATTTTTCTAATAATGCCATCCATTCCTTATCTTTAAATGGAGTACAGCTATGTTCTGTCCGCAGTGTTTGTGGAAACAAAAAATCTTTTCTAAAAACCTCAAACTTCTGTGTGTGACTCAGGCATGAGATCTAACATGATAGAAGATTACAGTGCAGGGAAGACGGGAAACCTTCATATAGACGGCCGGTGGGGATGGAGTCAGTGACGGACTCTGGCCAAATATGTTTCTAGAGCCATAGTAGAAGATGAAGATGTCATCCTCATCATGAAGTAGTTATTTCTCCTGTCCCGTGTAATGAATGTCTCCTGCAGTATTGCTAATGCCGATTCCAGTGTCGGGAAATGAGACGAGAATTAGCGTTATGGAAGATGAGTCTATGAGGAACGTATTCAGCTGCCGACTCCGAGGCAGAAACTGCTTGTTGTCTGTGGCCTAAATATATAGGTTTTATAAGTAGATGTAAAGAAGAAAACTAAATACTGTAAAATAATAAATCTCCTCATATGTTTCCCTTATTATCTCCAGTAATTGTATTATTACACAGGATTTTTATGATGTTACATCGTCTCATCTTCTCATTCAGGTCCCTACAATATCGGATCCTCTCAGTGAAGATCTTCTATAGAAGAGAATTTTCCTGATATTCCTATCAAAGATGGATATGGACAGAGACAAGATGGCGGAGAGGATTTTACACCTCACCCTAGAGATCCTCTTCCAGCTTACTGGAGAGGTGAGAGATTCTGATGACGTCACATTACATCATTCTTATCTGTGGGAATAACAGATGGACAGAACTGGAGAGGTGAGGACTCTGGAAATGTCTGTAGTGAGATTTATTAATGTGTCTCTCCATAACCAGGATTACACAGTAGTGAAGAAGACCTCTAGTGAGTGCTGTCAGGACTCTGTGTCTGAGGGATGGGGAAGACCCCTGAATCCAATCACAGGGCGTCCACCTCACCGCCTGATACTTGAGGACATCAATGACCAGAAGATCCTAGAACTCATCTACAAGATGATTGAGCTGCTGACTGGAGAGGTGACACTGCTGGGAATGCTGTGACATTATACAGTAACGCTATGAATGGATCGGGGTGATGATGATATCATTGTATGTGTCAGGTTCCTTTAAGGTTTCATGATTTTGCTGTCTATTTCTCCATGGATGAGTGGAAGTATTTAGAAGGATGCAAAGATATGTGCAAGGATGTCATGATGATGGAGGTTCCTCAGCCCCTCGCATCACCAGGTAACAGCCGGGAGTAGAAATACATGGGCTATAGTTATCTGTATGTAAACAATGAATTCGGTCCCTGTATGTGTTTCCTCCAGATCTATTCAGTAAGAGGACAACACCAGAGAGATATCCCCGTCCTCTTCTTCTACAAGAATGTAAACAAGAAGATCTGAATGTTCCTCAGGATCATCAGGTAGATGGAGAGAAGGTGTCAGGAGATCTCCCCTATGATGTTTAGATGGCTGTGAAGGTCTTATGCTCAGTCTTGTTTTATCCACCAGTATTTTATGGTTTATACTTGTGTAATGAGAACGGTGGAGATGGCAGGATTAGAGCTGATTATAGATGTAACTTCTCCATCTGTGACTTTTACAATATTTGTTTCAGTATGAAGATCTGACCCATATTAATACTACAGAGACATATGTGAAGGGTGATGAGTGGTGTAAAGATGAGATTCCTACATATGGCTACCCAGGTGAGTAGTAAACATTTAACTACAGAGAAGTCACAGATTCTTCTCAGTCACCGGCTGTGGGCGCTTTATCAGTGGTGTAGTCCGGTCATATCACAATTGTGTCATAGCCATTTTGCCTCTAGACTATGACATATTCAACGACCCAAAACTGTTCAAATGAGTTTGAGAAATGAAAGCCCTTTTCTATAGAACTTACAACCTGGAGGATCCACCTACCAACTGAAATACAATTATTCTGACCCTTACCTGCCCAGGTCTGTAAACTACAAAGCCAAATGAAAACGTATGTAGAATGTGCTGAGAAGTTAGAAATTCACTTGAAGAAAAATACTTTGATGGTCCTGTAAGAGAAAGTGGAGGGTAATGATGCCGTTGGCTCCCTAGATCCCTGATATCTTATTGAATGAATCTCCCTTCTCTCCCTTCTGTGCTGCTGAATGTGCTCATATGGTCCCTACAAGACCAGGTCCAGTCTTTCTGGCCAAACTTCACTTTACTGATCAACAACATTTAATGTGCAGTGAGGCCAAGTGTGAATTTATGTACAATAACTGCAGAGTTTCCTTTTATCCTGACTTTTTTAATTTTCTATTAAAACCAACTAACTTCCAACAGGATCACGATAAACTACATAAAACACGTTACACCTGTGTCATGATATATCTCTAAGCTGTGCGTGGCTGATGGCTGTAATATACATTTACTCACACCTGCAGGAGATGTGTTGGCATGGCTCCAGCCCTGGTTTCATGGATTCACTCCACTCCATAAATTCCATTATGTTTTCGATCATAAGGAATTCAGATTACAGCACAATCTCACCTGAAATGGGGGCGCTAATACTCTCTCTACTCTTCTGATCAGAAATCATATTGGCTCCAATAGTCCACTGTAAATGAGTGCAACTCCAGTTTAGTGTTCGATCTCTCCCCCTAACATTATCCTATCTTTAGTTTATTGCAGGTTAATTCTGTATGATAGTTTGATTATGGTGGGATTGGCCTGCCTCACTTATGTGACTCTGTAACTCCTTGTAGTTTTTATAAAAAGGTCTCCATTGCCGCATCCAAATGCCTGAGATTTAAATTTAAGACACTCCCTCGCTCTCCAATATTAGAAAAAGTTCTCTTTAAATGTCTAATATTTCTTCTTGAAATTTATTTGACAAAAAATATTGGCCCTTACGATAGTTTAGATTTCCAGGAACCACCGAGCTCCATACTCTACTTACCCCAAAGAGGTTTCACCACTAGTTACTAATTTTTTACTGATGAAGACTGTTGAGATTGATCATTTCAGTAGATGTGTTATTGTCAATACTCAGTTTTTGACTACAGTAGTTAGTATACAAAATACTCTGATTTAACCACTCCCTTCAGCCAGTTTTGTGTTCATAATCAGGGCCCATTTTTCATATCTGACGTGTGTCACTTTGTGGTGATAACTTTGGAATTCTTCACAAAAGATAATAGGGAACAAATGGACCTTACAAATTATTGTCCAACGTCTCTTGAATCCGACAATACCTTATATACAGTTGTCCACTACTGTCTGGGCACATGGCAAGTTGAGAAGGGAAGGAGAACCATTTAGCTATTAGAATGCAGAGCTTGCTGAAAAAGTTTGCAGACACAATGTATTTGGGGAACTGTTCATGGTCACCTGGCAGCTCAAAAGATGGCCACCATGAACAGACTTTGCACTATCTACTCCATTTTCCAGATACAAGGGATTGCCTTGCTACTCACCTTTTAACCTTCTAAACTTACACAGAAAACCCTAGGCATGGGCCGTGATGTTACCTGCTGTTTTGTGATGTGAATTGGCAAGAAGAATAATCATGTAGTCAGGTCAGAACCAGGAGGGCAGAGAAAATATAAAACCAGAAGACACAAGAGTAGTCAGTACGCGGCCAGGGTCACAACAGGAAACAAATGCACAAACCAGGAGCTCGTCACAGAGGACTGAACCAAAGGAGAACAAGGCTGTATCTAGCAGCTTCCAGCAATATGCTTCCAGCTTTAATAGAGTGTGGTGATTACCAGTTGGCTGAAGTAGGGAGTAGATTACTGCAGCTGGACAGCACACACACCCATACTGCCAGACTGGATGGTACTAGTGGACCCAGGAACGCAGAACTTTTGGTTCTGACATCTCACCCATTACCAGCACCACCTGCAGAATGAATAAGGCAGCTCCTTTTGATAGACGCAGACGTCGCAGGAGCAGTTCCCAGAGGAGATGGGACACACCATTTGCAGAAGCCCTATTATGTCAAAATTGCAGAAAACCAAAGCAGTAGAAATCCCCATAAAGTGACTCCATTTTGGTCAGTATAACCCTCAGTGAATTAATCTATAGGAGTAGTGACTATTTTGACTCCACAGTCACTTTCCAGTAATTAGCTCACAGTGGATGTTTGCGAGTGAAAACTGCAAATATGCCATTTTATTACCTAACACATAGTGCCCAGATTGTACCTCAGGAGACACACACGTAAATTAAGTGGGTTCATCTTGCCATAGTAATGCTAAATGTGGTTTGGGCACACTACAAGGCTCAGAAGCTGCTTGATTGGTTTATGGAAGCTATGTTCCTTTTCAAGAGCCTTTGAGACACTAATAATATGGAGCATATGAACTTGGCACACACAAGTGAATTCCGATGCAAAAGTATTTAATAAAGGTACAGTACATACATTAGACGTTTCGGTCAATGTGATCTTCATCAATGTACTGTAAAAATAAATAAGATTACATGATAAGTATACAGCAGAAGTATTTACAAAATATATTTATTGTCTGGGAATACAAATACAGTATTTATAATATCAGGAGACATGATTAACATTATTAGCACAGTGCATCTTTTCAGAATTGAGAGTCACAACAGTGGAGATCAGGATATAGAAAGAAGGAGGCACATACCCCTATGCTGTACTGTGAGCTCGTGGAGATTTGAAAGTAAATAGGACCTAAAGGAGAAGGTAGGCTCAATAAAAAGGCATCATGGCATCGCTGGAGCACACGCTGGCCTACTTCCGGTGACGCACTTCCCCCCAGCCGCCATACTTGTCACAGATATAAACACCGCTGCTCCTCCACTTCCCAGCGCCCAGGATTCGCGGCGGATACCCCGTCCAAGCTGGCATACAGGACGCTCACTGTTACATGGTAAGATATAACGGGCACTTCCCTTCCTTAGTGGCACGAGTCATAGCGCTTCTTGACTTAGTCATACTTTGCCATTACTTCTTGCAGAGAGACGGCTCCAGACACCTCCTCACTAAGTCTTTGGTATGTAGTCCCTGCAACTAGTGGTATAAACACCCAGCACGTATGACGCTCATTGCCTTTTTATTGAGCCTACCTTCTCCTTTAGGTCCTATTTACTTTCAAATCTCCACGAGCTCACAGTACAGCATAGGGGTATGTGCCTCCTTCTTTCTATATCCTGATCTCCACTGTTGTGACTCTCAGTTCTGAAAAGATGCACTGTGCTAATAATGTAAATCATGTCTCCTGATATTATAAATACTGTATTTGTATTCCCAGACAATATATATTTTGTAAATACTTCTGTTGTATACTTATCATGTAATCTTATTTATTTTTACAGTACATTGATGAAGGTCACATTGACCGAAACGTCTAATGTATGTACTGTACCTTTATTAAATACTTTTGCATCGGAATTCACTTGTGTGTGCCAAGTTCATATGCTATATGTTCACGGAGTGGGATCCTACTTGTGCACCACTACTCTGGGTTGTGCCAACGGTTTTGTCTGTCACTAATAATATGGAAACCTCTGTTTTTCCACTGACAGATGATGAACCTGAGAGAGGACTTATTTTTTTGCGAGATGAGTAGAAGCTTTTATTAGTATTATTTTCACCTACATAACATTGTTTGGTGGCTTTGTATTCCATATTTGGGAGGCAGAATGAAGAAACCGTTGTACACCTAGCCCTACTGGTTCATGCTTTGAGGTTTTAAATTAGACTGTGAACTCTCATGTGTTGGTGAATAATTCAATAATTACATTACTTGCCATTTTCTACAGATAGTTTAGAGATATTCTAAAAACTAAAATTCAAACTTTTTTTGTTCAAAAGTAGTAATTGGTTTTATTCTTAGCAGATGACTGTAGTAGGAGATCAGAGGGACAGCTGACATCATCAATTTTTAAATCGGATGATCTTGAGATCCCACAGGATAAGAGTCAAGTGAATGCCATTACTCCAGATACACCCTCATCCCTTCATAGCAAAGATCTGTCATCTGATCCTTTGAAACAGGTCCTGCCTTCTGATTTATTACCGACAACTAAAGAAAGTTGCGGTCACAAAATAAGCATTAAAAAACAAACTGCTCTTAAAACAAGGAAGCCATTTTTACATTCAGAATATGGAATTAGTTTTCCCCTTGAAAAGTCTTTTACTAAACATCAAACAATTTACAGAGCGGAGAATAAATTTTCTTGTTCCAACTGTGGAAAATGTTTTAACAAGAAATCAAATCTTGTTAGTCACGAGAGAACTCACACAGGAGAGAAGCCATTTTCATGTTCAGAATGTGGAAAATGTTTTAACCAAAAATCAATTCTTGTTAGTCACCAGAGAACTCACACAGGAGAGAAGCCATTTTCATGTTCAGAATGTGGGAAATGTTTTGCAGATAAATCGACTCTTGTTACACATCAGCTAACTCACACAGGAGAGAAGCTGTTTTCCTGTTCAGAATGTGGGAAATGTTTTAAGCGGAAAACACATCTTGATAGCCACCAGAGAACACACATAGGGGAGAAGCCATTTTCATGTTCAGAATGTGGGAAATGTTTTGTGAAGAAATCCTCTCTTCTTAGTCACCAGAACAGTCACACTGAGGTTAAGCCATTTTTCTGTTCAGAATGTGGGAAATGTTTTAATCAGAAATGGAATCTTGTTATGCACCAAAGAACTCACACAGGGGAGAAGCCTTTTTCCTGTTCAGAATGTGGAAAATGTTTTATACAGAAATCAAATCTTCATAGTCACCAAAGAATTCACACAGGGGAGAAACCTTTTTCATGTTCAGAATGTGGGAAATGTTTTGTAGAGAAGTCAGCTCTTGTTAAGCATCAGAGAATTCACACAGGGGAGAAGCCTTTTTCCTGTTCAGAATGTGGAAAATGTTTTGTGAACAAATCATCTTTTCTTAGTCACCAGAGCAGTCACACAGGGTAGAAGCCTTTTTCTTGTTGTTAATGTGAACATTTTTTTTTACTCTGAAATCATCTCTTCTTTGTCACCACAACAGTACACAGGGGTTAAGCCATTTTCCTGTTCAGAATATGGGAAATGTTTTGATCAGAATTGGAATCTTGTTATACACCAAAGAACTCACACAGGGGAGAAGCCTTTTTCCTGTTCAGAATGTGGAAAATGTTTTGTAAAGAAATAATCTTTTCTTAGTCACAAGAGCAGTCACACAGGGGAGAAACCTTTTACATGTTCAGAATGTTGAAATGTTTTAACTGAAAATTGTGTCTTTTATTTCTTTTATAACAAGTTGCAGTTATGTATTTATTTGCTGTGCTACACCTTTTCATTTGCAGTTTTCTTAGCACAATAATTGTCTTATTCTTACTAGGAAGTATTGAGTTGATAGTTGGATCTAGTTAAATAAAAACAAGGAGAAGCTAGTGTTAATTCATGTCAAAAGCATGTTAGTCCGGTCTAGGTAACACTGTAGATACTTACCTTTTATTGTATCCTGCGGTCAGCGCTCGCGCAGCCGATCCAGATCCGGTCTCCTTGATGACGCAATCTCTGGCCTTACCTCTCCCTGCCCATATCATTACGCATCTGGTATTGGCGGGAGACAGTGACGTCGGACATTCTGTAGCTCCGGTGTCAGCGCGGACAACATGAGCGCCACATTAAGTCATTTGTGTGTATGGGAACACAAAAAAAAACTGAAAAAAGGCAAATGGAACATAACTCCACTTAACATCCCAAAATGGGTTAGACAAAATTGTTGGCACCTTTTTAAAATTGTCTATAAACAACTTTGTTTCAAGCACGTGATGCTCATTCATACTCACTTGTGGCAAGGAACAGGTGTGGCTAATATGAAAATCACCTGAAACCAGAAAAATAGGGGAGATGTTGACTCAATATTTGCGTTGTGTATCTGCGTGTACCGCACTAAGCATGGAGAACAGAAAGAGGAGAATAGAACTGTCTGAGGACTTGAGAACTAAAATTTTGAACAATATCAACAATCTCATGGTTGCAAGTCCATCTCCAGAGATATTGATGTTCCTTTGTCCACGGTGTGCAACATAATCAAGATGTTAACAACCGAAGGCACTGTAGCTAATCTAATGGACATGGGTGACAGTGAAAAATTGGTGAAAAGTTGCAACGCAGAATAGTCCAGATGGTGAACACTCAAGTTCCAAAGAAATTCAGGCTGTCCTGCAGGCTCAATGTGCATCACTGTCAGCCAAACTATTTGTTCACATTTAAATAAAATGAAACGCTATGAAATGAGACCCAGTAGGACCTCACTGCTGACACAGAAACATAAAAAAGCTAGGCTGCAGTTTGTCAAAATGTAAGACAATATCTTTCTGGGAACGCTTCTTGTGGACAGGGGAGACCAGGATAGATCTTCATTCTACTATTTATCGATGTAAAACATACTTATTTTGTATATTTATTTATTCAGGACTCTTTACCAGATGTGATACTCTAAAAAAAAAAATGTCATACTATTTCTTATAAAAAAATGTAGAGGTTTATTGGATTGCCCACCAAAATACATTATTGCAGCAAAACCTAAAATAGGTGAAATAGTTACAAAGAGATTGTCCATTTGTCCATATCAAAGGTTGTTCCCAAACTTTCCGGGTGATCCTGAATTGTAGGTTGTGTCAGTAGCATGGTTAAAGTCCATGAAAAAGCACGTATTTAACTCACATATTAGCTGTTGTAAAGCCAGGTGTTCATGTAAAGTGTGAGCCCCCTTCCTGTGGGTCACATGGTTATATATATCCCACATAGCATTTGTTTTCTATATATGCCGTTACCATCTACCCTGAGCTAAGTACAGGAATGTCACATGTAATGTCAGGTTTAGCTGACCTTCCACGAGACTAAGAGGAGATGTACTCAGTACAGAATATATATATATATGTATATATACCGTATTTTCCGCTTTGTAAGACGCACTTTTTTTCCCCAAAATTTGGGGGGAAAACGGGGGTGCGTCTTACAAAACGGACATGCCTTACCATAGGCTGTGATCGGTGGTGTCCGGGTGTCTGGCGGTTGCTGGCCGGTGCTGCGGGTGTCTCCTGTGCCCAGCGGTGCTGCGTTGTGTGCCCGGCGCTGCCCGGGGCTCTGCCGACATTGTGCGCCAGGCCAGAGCCCTGGCATTTCCTCGGTTCTCTGTGTGCGCGCGGTGGTGCCGGTACAAAAATGGCCGCCAGCGAGGGCGCAGATGGGATCTCGGGACCCAGCTCTCAAGAGATGAGATTTCAGATCTCATCTCTCGAGAACTGGGTCCCGAGATCCCATCTGCGCACGAGGCGGCGGCCATTTTTTTTACCGGCACCACCGCGCACACACAGGGAACCGAGGAAATGCCGGGGCTCTGGCCTGGCGCACAATGTCGGCATAGCCCCGGGCACACAACGCAGCACCGCTGGGCACCGGAGACACCCGCAGCACCGGCCAGCAACCGCTGGACACACGGAGAAACCTGGCAGCAGAACAAGACCCTGCAGCAGCAGCAACGGCACACATTGGAGCCCCCCATCATCCCTGAATGCTGCCTGCAGCATCACTCCACTCCTGCCTCCTCCAGCAGCGATCCTGGGATCCCGCTACACCGCAGCCACCAACCCCGGTAAGCCATAAGATGCAAGGATTATAAGAGGCACCACCATTTTATTAAAAAATATTTTTTTCTTATTTTTCTCCTCAAAATTTGTGGTGCGTCTTATAATCCGGAGCGTCTTACAAAGCGAAAAATACGGTGTATATATATATATATATATATATATATATATATATATATATATATATATATATATAGTATACAGTTGTGGCCAACAGTATTGACACCCCTGCAATTCTGTCAGATAATACTCAGTTTCTTCCTGAAAATGATTGCAAACACAAATTCTTTGGTATTATTATCTTCATTTAATTTGTCTTAAATGAAAAAACACAAAAAGAATTGTCCTAAAGCCAAATTGGATATAATTCCACACCAAACATAAAAAAGAGGGTGGACAAAAGTATTGGCACTGTTCGAAAAATCATGTGATGCTTCTCTAATTTGTGTAATTAACAGCACCTGTAACTTACCTGTAGCACCTAACAGGTGTTGGCAATAACTAAATCACACTTGCAGCCAGTTGACATGGATTAAAGTTGACTCAACCTCTGTCCTGTGTCCTTGTGTGTACCACATTGAGCATGGAGAAAAGAAAGAAGACCAAAGAACTGTCTGAGGACTTGAGAAACCAAATTGTGAGGAAGCATGAGCAATCTCAAGGCTACAGGTCCATCTCCAAAGACCTGAATGTTCCTGTGTCTACCGTGCGCAGTGTCATCAAGAAGTTTAAAGCCCATGGCACTGTGGCTAACCTCCCTAGATGTGGACGGAAAAGAAAAATTGACAAGAGATTTCAATGCAAGATTGTGCGGATGTTGGATAAAGAACCTTGACTAACATCCAAACAAGTTCAAGCTGCCCTGCAGTCCGAGGGTACAACAGTGTCAACCCGTACTATCCGTCGGCATCTTAATGAAAAGGGACTGTATGGTAGGAGACCCAGGAAGACCCCACTTCTTACCCCGAGCCATAAAAAAGCCAGTCTGGAATTTGCCAAAACTTACCTGAAAAAGCCTAAAACGTTTTGGAAGAATGATCTCTGGTCAGATGAGACAAAAGTAAAGCTTTTTGGGCAAAGGCATCAACATAGAGTTTACAGGAGAAAAAAAGAGGCATTCAAAGAAAAGAACACGGTCCCTACAGTCAAACATGGCGGAGGTTCCCTGATGTTTTGGGGTTGCTTTGCTGCCTCTGGCACTGGACTGCTTGACAGTGTGCATGGCATTATGAAGTCTGAAGACTACCAACAAATTTTGCAGCATAATGTAGATCCCAGTGTGAGAAAGCTGGGTCTCCCTCAGAGGTCATGGGTCTTCCAGCAGGACAATGACCCAAAACACACTTCAAAAAGCACTAGAAAATGGTTTGAGAGAAAGCACTGGAGACTTCTAAGGTGGCCATCAATGAGTCCAGACCTGAATCCCATAGAACACCTGTGGAGAGATCTAAAAATGGCAGTTTGGAAAAGGCACCCTTCTAATATCAGGGACCTGGAGCAGTTTGACAAAGAAGAATGGTCTAAAATTCCAGCAGAGCATTGTAAGAAACTCATTGATGGTTACCGGAAGCGGTTGGTCACAGTTATTTTGGCTAAAGGTTGTGCAACCAAGTATTAGGCTGAGGGTGCCAATACTTTTGTCTGGCCCATTTTTGAAGTTTTGTGTGAAATGATCAATGTTTTGCTTCATTCTCTTTTGTGTTTTTTTCATTTAAGACAAATTAAGTGAAGATAATAATACCAAAGAATTTGTGATTGCAATCATTTTCAGGAAGAAACTGAGTATTATCTTACAGAATTGCAGGGGTGTCAATACTTTTGGCCACAACTGTGTGTGTGTGTGTGTGTATATATATATATATATATATATATATAATCCTACAAAGATTCTAAGAGCATGATGCCTCATGATAGAAGAAATAACCCAGGAATATGTATCTTAAAAAATTGAAGTCTTTATTAGTACAGTCTCATGAAAAGTCCAAAAAAAATCAGTGCATATATGATGAGAATCGGTAAATGACAAGATGGATGAGCCCAGCAGAGAGTAAACATATATGAGTATAGATTCACCTCAATGCAGCACAAACTACAGAACAAGGTTTTAGGGACTATTTAACAAACCACAATGAGGAATGTAAGGAGTGGGGAAGGAGTTATGTACATCAGAAAACAGTCTAAATCCAAAGACAAAATAGTGCATAAATTACGTACTAGCATAACAAAGTGTTACACCTTGCTCCGAAATACTCCCTCACACATTGCACATAGCCCAAATGATGAAAAAGAGACTGTATCAGTCTAAAGTGCCGCAGCTATTGCTTACCCATGTGGGATCTCTGTCCTGCATGTTCACCACGAGCCCCGACGTGAGTTTCACAATGTGAGCTTCCTCTGGGGCTGTGTGGACTGCTGCATGTGTAGAACATTAAACAAATCGCGCCATTTTCCGAGACCTGTAGCTTCTCTATTTTTCGTGATCACGGGTTGGGTGAGGGCTTATTTTTTGCACGCTGAGCTGACATTTTATTGACACCATTTTGGTGTAGATATGATCTTTTGATCCCCCATTATTGCTTTTTATTGCAATGTAGCGGTGACCAAAAAAGTAATTCTGGCGTTTTGAATTTTTAACTCGTTATGTCGTGTAGCGATCGGGTCAATTCTTTTTTTATATTGATTGGGCGATTCTGAACACCATGATACCAAATATGTGTATATTTGATTTTTTTTATTGTTTTACTTTTAATGGTGCAAAACGGGTGCTTTGAATGTTTATTTTTTAAAAATTTTGAAAAACTTTTTTTTACATGCTTCAATAGTCTCCATGGGAGACTAGAAGCTGCAGTACTTTGATCGCTTCTGCTACACGCAGGCAATAATCAGATCGCCCGTGTGTAGCAGAAATGCTTACTTGCTAGAGATGAGCGACTTTGCCTTTTTTCGGGTCGAGTCGGGTTTCATGAAACCCGACTTTCGCAAAAGTCAGGTCGAATGAAATTGGCCGATTTTTGTGAAAAGGCGAAGGCCGACTGAAACACGAAACCCAATGCAAGTCAATGGGGAAGCAAAGTCGGCAGGGAGTGGAGGACAGGAAACACACCTACAGTGCCCTTTTGAATGGCAAAAACATCAATTCTTATTACTGAAGCATTCCAACCTTAATTTACTTCATAATACTAGTTACGCACTGAAAAATGGGGGTTATTTGGCTAGATTTGTGGGGGGGGTAGGGCTGGCTCCAGGTTTTCATGTGCCCTGGGCCAAAGAGCGCCCCTTTAACACTTAGCACAACTCATGATGCTCCGATACGGCAGAGAAATAGCGGTATAGTACAATGAAAAATACTTCACTTTTTACATCTCATGACTGATATCCATTTTAAATTCTCCAATAGCTCCAAAAACAGACAGTATATTACTCCATACAGTATTATGGCCACCGCATAGTGCGCTATACAGAGTAATGAGGCCCATATATTTCTCCATACAGAATCATTGGTCCCATATAATGTTTGAAACAGTATATGATTAGCTCCACATAATGCTACAGTATATGTTGGTCCCCATGAATGAAGCTACACTGTCTTATGGGCCTAAATAATGCTCCATATATAATGGGCCCCATTTCTAATGCTCTAGTGTATAATGGGCCCTGTAAATGCTGCTCCAGTGTCTGATGTCCACCTTTGGAATGCTCCAGTGTATGGTGGGCCCCATATATCATTCTCCAGAGTATAGTGCTCCCCAAAAATTGCTGTTCCAACATTGAAAACAAATAAGTCTCCTCAAATAAGTCTCCTCACTAGGGAATCCCTGTACTCGTCTGGGCGTACAGATGTGATGTAATTGCGCTCTCTGATCAGAATATCACTGTCAGGAAACGCGGAAGACGTCATGGCGGTGGAGCAGGGAGAGGTAAGTATTTCAACTTTGCAAGTGCTGTGATCCTGAGCAAGCAGGGGGGGCCCACTCGTTGGCGACGGCACTGGCACAGGGCCCCTCATAGTACGGCGGTGTGTCTGACGGCGGGTGGGCCAAACCTGCACTTTCATCTGCACCTTCCTCTTTGTCACTGTGTAAGGTGGTACAGTATATGGGAAGGGTAACCTGAGTGTCATCAGGGTCAGATTCTGGCTGTGTAGAGTGTGAGGGGAATGTAGTGGTCTGGGTCAATGTACCAGCAGAATCATCTAGCAGTGGCTGGGCATCAGTGCACTTGTGGCGCCCCCAGGAGTACGGTCGCCAAAGTGGCATTACCTTCCTCCTAGGGAGTGTGATGTCATGCTTGGGAGCAACGAAGGATCTCTCTAGCAGTTAAACCAACACACAACACATTTCCCACTCCAGGCCAGCAGGGAGACCTCTGAACCTGACTGCTGAGGAGCTGCTCTCTGTGGTCGGGAGGAGGTAAGTTAGGGCAGTCTGTGAAGGGAAGGGGAAGTGTGTGGATGTGAGAAGGGGAGCTGGAGGATGAGCAGAGTTAAGGCTCACTCCTAGCTGGAGTGCATGGTCCGGATTCCGGTCTCCGAGTTTGTAGGGACACTGACGTTCCTGCAGCCGAAACCGGAGGAAATAGCAGTTGTAAATGCTCTGTACCCAACTAAGGCTCGGAGGCCCCAGCAGCGATGTGTGGGAGCCAGAAGGAAAAGGCTACGGCTGCCTGCCATACGAGAAAGTTCCAAAAGAGAGTCAACAGGGGGAACTTCATTGAACTCAGCACTGCGGGTACCTCAGATAAGCGCTAGAACAGAGGCCACACTACCTATCTGCAGAGAGAATTCCAAATTGGCTTCCAGGCTGACCAACTCCTCCATCTGTACTCTGGGTCTTGGACGGCACTTACCTTTTCAGGTAAAGGAACTGCACGACTGTGTCTGTCATCTTTCTCCTGCGCCTGGCACATGGCTCTGCTACATCCTGCACTGCACACCATCTACCAACTCTTTCATCTGCCCTGCGACTACGGCCCTACCTGTGCAGGGCTTCTACATCTTAGCTGCACCACAACATCTGTCCCAGAGAAGCGACACTGCAGCGCTGGTCAATCTAATCAGAAACCACAGGTGGCGTCACGTATCATTCACCTATAAATGTAATTCACCCCTTTGCATGGACGCCCAGGGCCACAGAACGGGTCACCACCACCGTGACACATCCCTGTGAGACACCGGCCCAGTACCGATTAACCCCACTGCCCTGGCTGGCCACCCACACTCCATGTCAGATTCATCTTGGACTGGGGAATACATGATTTGACTTGATAACCCAGGCTTGGTATGATAGAAAGAGCTACATGGACTAATGTGAAGTGTGGCCTGCTGCATCATTCACTTTGGGTGGGGGTGCAGGACACAAGGAAAGGGGTTCTTCCTGACCAGGAGCCAGCACTTGACGACTCAGTGCTTGCATTTTTTGAAACTTCAGAAGAGGAGGGCATATTTGCTGTAGTCTGTTTCGGCAATGTAAGCCAAAATCAGTTCCTCATGCTCCGGCTTTAAAAGCGGTTAACCTACTCCCAGAAAAGGTAGCCTTCCAGGCGTTCCGGAGCCAGACCATGATGCAGTCTCAACACCTGCCTTAGCTGCTATTGTGCTTTTGCCACTACCAGCAGATGCACCATCAGCACCAGCTGGCCTCCCCACGTCCGCAGCCTCTTCCACCAAACTTCAAAATTTAGCACAAAATAGACACAAAATAACATCAGATATATGGCACTGTATCAGAAGCGTACAGCTCTATTCAGTCAAAGGATAATTGTCAATCTCCATATATATTCCATCAGTCACACAGACGCTCACAGGCTCAGTATGGATTAGACAAGAATATAAAAAGTAGACAAAGTGTACAGTATCATCAGATAGCAGGTATATATATAGCATAGTTTAAACATTAACAATGTACGTCTATATATCAGGAGTAGTGTTGAGCCATCCCGCTAGTGTTTTGGTTTGTCGCACAGGAGGCAAGTTCGTTGAATGTTCCTCGAACCACATTGAAAACAATGGCAGGCAAACACAAACACATAGAAAACAATTACAAAACACCTTAAAATGTGTCCCAAAGCCGAAAAAATGCTCAGAAGACAAAAATTAACATATGGAAAAGGGCAACTACATTTAGAAAAGAGGTGGAGGAGACACAGATATAGGCTTGTCATGCCCTTATGAAGTCAAGAAAGGCTGGAATAAAAATGTAAAATACAAACCAAAAAAAAAAAAATTCTGAAATCGAACACGATCATATACGTCGGACTTCCCACCAATAAATTATGCCAACTGGCAATCGGGCGGCGTCATTCCCATGAACCTCCAAACAGTGTCCATGAAGGCAAAGTGTTTGCTTTCCGGGGGCAGTATGATTGCAAAGCTGAACCTTAAAGGAATGTCCAAAAGGGCACCACCAGGAGTGGAGCCTGCGGCTTGATTGGACTCCACCCGGGAAACCACAACCTTGCCACCTCAAGAAAAGATGCACACATTGAAAGTTTTGTCGATTCTGTGTGTGGTGTGGTATGTCCGTTTGTAGTTGTGCTAGCGATTTGTCAGCTTTATTCCGTTAACGAACGAGACTCCGGCATGCCCCCGCGGTACGCGTCAAGCTTACTAGAGGGATACGCGAGGCTCTGGCACGCGAGATAGAGCAATCACAGGTCTATCATGGCCTTACATGTCCGGGGCTGCATGCGTGCTACACTGAAAGGACCAGCTTTTGTCGCTTACAGGTGCAGATAACCCGCTGAACACCGTTAGTGATGGGGATCTGTGATTCCAATTATTCCCCGCGAACGATGATTTCCCAGTAAGTGCAGGTCAACCGCAATTCCTGAATTAGGCCTAACCGGCATTCCTGAAAATATGCAAAATATTACGTGTCCAAACCACAGGTGCTATAGCTTGCTTAACAGCTCGGCAGCCGTTCTCAGGCCCAGTATGGTTTCGACAAGATTCTAGAAAGTTGATAAAGGGTGAAGTTTCACCGGATAACACGTATATATGTAGCATAGTTTACACATTAAAAACCTATGTCTATATATCAGGAGGCAGACTCAGACGGTCTCAGGCCTAGTATGGATTATACGTGATTGGACAAAGGTGAGAAAAGGTACCGTATCACTGGATAACAGGTATGTATATTATAGTTTACACATTAAAAACCTATGTCTATAGATCAGGAGGCAGGCTCAGACGGTCTCAGGCCCAGTATGGATTGGACATGATTGGACAAAGGTTACCGTATCACTGGATAACAGGTATGTATAGCATAGTTTACACATTAAAAATATATGTCTATAGATCAGGAGGCAGACTCAGACGTTCTCAGGTCCAGTATGGATTTGACCAGATTGTGCAAAGTTGAGAAAGGGTACATTATCACTGGATAGCAGGTATATATAGCATAGTTTAAACATTTAAAATCTCTGTGTTCTCAGTATGGATTAGACAACAATCTAAAAAGTCGAAAAAGGAAATGTATTTGAAGCGTACACCAGTATACTCTTTTGGTGGTATTTTTTAATCTTTATATATATTTCTGTCTCAGTAAGACAGTTCAGACTCTCCGCAATAGGAAATGAGATGCATACAATTACAGACAAAGTCTAGTGATTGCAGAAATCTAGGAATTACTATTCATGGGAAAAACCATCACTATTCTCAGAGGCGATGCTGACCCTCAATTAATTAGTGTGTGGAGACAGCAAAAACCTTTCTTTGTGAAGAAAGTGTTGCTGTATCGCAGTACCGTTGATCCCATCGCCATTACTCATATCCATCCAATTTTGATCACAGGGAGAGATGTAAACATGGTGCTCACTGCCTATCATGATCTGTCACGTAACTTTGGAGTGCAAAACACAGAAGCCACAGGCTGTAGGCGATTCAATTGGATTGGCATGAGAGGGCACATTTAAAAATGTGCTCTGGAATGTCACACATCTGTGGGTAGGAAAACTGAAAGCTGATGAGAAACCACCACTGCATCTCATTGTGAGTCGACGTCCATAACAAATGGAAGCCATTGATCATCTGAAGCTAGAGCCCGGCCAGCGGGACAGGGCATAGCTACGTCTTAACCATCATCTATCAGTTCACCAAATTTGTAGTGGCAGTCCCAGTGAAGGATTTGACAGCCCAGACTACACAGCGGAGGAGCAGGGAGAGGTAAACATTGCAAATGCTGGGGTCCTGCCCAAGCCCACTCATGGGCGTCAGTACTGGCACTGGGCCCCTCATAGTACGGCGGTGTGTCTGACGGCGGGTGTGCACCCCCACCGTCAGAGACACTTGATTGCACTATGAGGGACCCTGTGCCAGTGCCCGCGCCCAAGAGTCGGCCCACCCACCTGTCCAGGGCAACGGCACTCGCACGGTTGCGTGCACTGGGTGGTGACCCCAGCCATGGGGGGAGGAGGCAGCCCAGTTACGGAGGTTTACAAAATGGCAAATGTTGATGTGGGACATTCACCTGCTGCTAAAGGCGAAATTGGTCAAGTCCGAGGAAGAGGAGGACCAAAGAAAGCCATTTTTCTGGCAACCTATGTGTCATCAGGGTAAGGTGTAACAAAATCCTTGGAAACCCATGCATGGTTCATTTTAATGAAGGTTAGATCATCCACATTTTGGGTCGAGAGACGGGTCCTTTTTTCTGTGAGGATTGATCTAGCAGCACTGAAGACTTTCCGATAGCACACTTGAAGCTGGGCAAGCGAGCTCCTGTAAGGTATATTGTGCCAATTCAGGCCAGGTGTCCAGTTTAGCGGCCCAATAGTCAAATGGGAATGACCTGTGAGGGAGAACATCGATATGGGATGAGAAGTAGTTTGTAACCATAGCTGATAAGTGCTGTCTCCTGTCACTTTCAATCGATGCAGTATTACCAGTCGTGTGAGCGGGACTTGAAAAATCAGTCCACAACATGGTCATGAAACCCCTGTCTCCAACGCCACTTCTGATGTGTGCACCACCAACACCTCTTCCAAGTTGCCCCCGGCCCCTATGGCTCGTGTGAGAACCATCACCGCTGCTGTGTGCTGGGAATGCCTCAACCAACCGGTTTACCAGAGTTGCTTGTTTGTTAGCCAATATTAGGTCAAGGTTCTCCTGTGGCATGATGTTTTGGAATTTGCCTTTATAGCGTGGATCCAGGATGCTGGCCAACCAGTAGTCGTCATCGTTCATCATTTTGGCAATGCGGGGGTCCCTTTTCAGGATCTGCAAGGCATAATCTGACATGTGGGCCAATGTTCCCGGTGTCAATGATGCACTGCGAGTGCTGGATGGAGGAGCACTTTCTGGCAAATCCACATCCCTCCAGTCACGCACAAACCCTGTACCAGACCTTGCCACGCCAACATTTTCTCTTGCCCCACGAGAAGCATCCTCCTCCCCTAAATAATCGTCCCCATCATCATCCTCTTCCTCTTCTTCCTCCACCTCATCCAGGAGAGTTCCCGGAGCACACAATGGCTGACTGTCATCAAGGCTTCCCTCTTCCTCATCATCCTCGGCTGCAGACGCCTGCTCCTTAATGTGCGTCAAAGTTTGCATGAGCAGACGCATAAGTGGGATGCTCATGCTTATGATGGTGTCGTCTGCGCTTACCAGCCATGTGCATTCCTCAAAACACTGAAGGACTTTACAGAGGTCTTTCAGCTTCGACCACTGCACACCTGTCAACTCCATGCCTGCCCGTGTATCCTCCCACAAATGCATTACGGCCTGCCTCTGTTCGCACAGCCGCTCAACCATGTGCAGGGTGGAGTTCCACCTTGTTGCAACGTCGATAATTAGGCGGTGCTTGGGAAGGTGGAGCAATTGCTGCAGCTTCTGCATGCGACTGGAGTGTACCGGCGACCGGCGGATGTACGAGCACAGTCTTTGGACCTTCTGGAGCAGGCCTGTTAACTCCGGATAATTATTGAGGAAGCACTGCACCACCAGGTTCAAGGTGTGAGCCAAGCAAGGTATGTGTCTGAGTTTTGAAAGGGCTATGGCTGCCACAAAATTCCTGCCGTTATCACTAACTACCTTGCCTGCCTCAAGATGTAGACTGCCCAGCCATGACTCAGTTTGTCGCTGAAAGTAGTCGGCCAGTACCACCGCGGTGTGTCTGTCGCCCAAACACATCATCTTCAACACAGCCTGCTGACGCTTTCCACTAGCTGATCGATAGGGGGACACCTCGTGTGCAACACTGGCAGCTGCGGATGGAGTGCTCATGCGACTGCGTTCTGTGGACGACCTTTCGCCTCTGGAGGAGGAGGGTCGAACGCCTACAGCCAACTGTTTCCTATACCATGGACTAGGCAACACTGTCCCACCACCGCTGTCCCCTGAGGACCCTACATCCACCACATTAACCCAGTGCGCAGTGATGGACATGTAACAGCCCTGGCCATGCCTACTGGACCATGCATCAGTTGTGAGGTGCACCTTTCCACTCACTGATTGCTTGAGTGCATGTACAATGCGGTCTTTCACATGAAGGTGGATGGCTGGGATGGCTTTGCGAGAAAAGAAGTGGCGACTGGGTAGGTCATAGCGTGGTACTGCGTTGGCCATGAGTTCGCGGAGAGCTGCGCTTTCAACCAACCGATAGGGCATCATCTCTAACGAGATTAGTTTGGCAATGTGGGCGTTCAAACCCAGTGTACGCGGATGAGAGGATGAGTACTTTCTTGTCCTACTCATAGTCTCTGGTAGGGTGAGCTGGACTTGAGAGCTGCATATGGTCGAACTAGCAGTGGATAAGGCGGACTGAGAGAGGGTTGATGATGGTGATGGAGTTGGTGTTCTTTCTGATGGCCTAGATTCAGTCTTTTGTTGCAATAACACTGATTTGCCCTTGCGACGACAACTCAACATTTGCTGCTGGTGGTGTGCTAACCGTTGGGCTTACAGTGGGGGAAACAATGTAGTGTTGCTGACTACCTTCTTTGGGAGCAGTTGCACATGTGGTACGTGAGTTTTGGTAGTCCGTCCACGCTTGCAAGTGCATGGTGGATAAATGTCTTAGCATGCAACTGGTATTCAAATTTCTCAGATTTTTCCCTCGGCTAAAGGTCTTTGCGCACTTCTTACAGATAACCTTTGCCTGATCATTAGGATTTTGTTCAAAAAAGTGCCACACTGCACTCTTCCTACTATGGAAGACATTTTGAGGCCTTGCACGCTGTGCTATTTTGACCGTCTGGCCAAGCTGTCCTGCAACTCTTTTGGTTTTTGTAACCTGTTTTTGGACTGCTCTGGGCCTGCCAGATAACAGCTGTTGTGATGTCGATGCCCACTGCGGATACTCCTCCTCTTCTGAGCTATTGGCAGCGGCACCCTCTTCCCCCAATGGATGCCAATCTGGGTCAACAACTGGGTCATCCATCACCTCCTCTTCAATGTCATGTGCACCTTCCTCTGTGTCACCGTGTATGGTGGTATAGTATGTGGGAAGGGGCACCTGAGTTTCATCAGGGTCAGATTCTGCCTCAGTACACTGAGAGGACAATGTAGTGCTCTGAGTGAATGTACCAGCATAATCATCTACCAGTGGCTGTGCATCAGTGCACTCCTGGGTAATTCACGATTTGACTTGATAACCTAGGCATGGTATGTGAAAACAGCTCCATGGAGTAATCTGTAGTGTGGCCTGCCGCATCCTTCAATTTTGGTTGGGGTGAAGGACACAAGGAAAGGCGTGGTTCATGACCATGAGCCTCCAATGAAGACTCAGTGCTTTTATTTTGTAAAACTTCAGAAGAGGAGGCGATAGAGCTGGAGGCTGAGTCAGCAATGTAAGCCAAAACTTGTTCTTGAAGCTCCAGCTTTAAAAGCGGTTTACCTACTCCCAGAAAAGGGAGCCTTCGAGGCCTTGGGAAGCCAGACGATGACGCAGGCTCAACACCTCCTGCATTAGGTGCTATTTTGCTGGATCCAACACCAACACCATCATTACCAGCTGCCAACCCCCGCCCACTTCCACGGACTCTTCCACCACACTTCCTCATTTTTGGGGAAAATGTACCCAAAAAACCACCAACTATGTGGTACTGTAAAACAAGGTGCAAGGTGTATATAGTAGTGGGGAGAATTTGAATCTCTCTAGACTTCAGGACACAGTTGGATTCTGTCAGGCCCTGTTTATATTACACCGAAATGTGACAGGCAGATTCTGGATGGTGTAAGAAAGGTGTATAGAGGACTGGGGAGAATTGGAATCTCTCTAGACTTCAGGACACAGTTGGATTCTGTCAGGCCCTGTTTATATTACACCGCAATGTGACAGGCAGATTCTGGATGGTGTAAGAAAGGTGTATAGAGGACTGGGGAGAATTGGAATCTCTCTAGACTTCAGGACACAGTTGGATTCTGTCAGGCCCTGTTTATATTACACCGCAATGTGACAGGCAGATTCTGGATGGTGTAAGAAAGGTGTATAGAGGACTGGGGAGAATTTGAATCTCTCTAGACTTCAGGACACAGTTGGATTCTGTCAGGCCCTGTTTATATTACACCGCAATGTGACAGGCAGATTCTGGATGGTGTAAGAAAGGTGTATAGAGGACTGGGGAGAATTGGAATCTCTCTAGAATTCAGGACACAGTTGGATTCTGTCAGGCCCTGTTTATATTACACCGCAATGTGACAGGCAGATTCTGGATGGTGTAAGAAAGGTGTATAGAGGACTGGGGAGAATTGGAATCTCTCTAGACTTCAGGACACAGTTGGATTCTGTCAGGCCCTGTTTATATTACACCGCAATGTGACAGGCAGAAATTGCCTAGTGTATGACAAACTACAAGGTGTATATAGAATTGGGCAGAATTGGAATCTCCCTAGAGTGTAGGTCTGTAAGAATGGACAAACTCCTCGGCTTTTCCTTACAGGGTCACACACTTAGCTTCAATTTGGCCATGACAACAGCCGTTACATGGTACTTCGAGAGGAGCGTACACGTACACCGCTGTACGGTGTATGTAAAATTGTCAAGCTCCGTGTTTTTGTATACTGACTGACACACGCTGTCTCTCTCTAGTTTTGAATGTAATCAAACAGCAGATATACTAAACTGTTTGAAAAACGGACAAAACTATAAGGTGTAGGTCTGTAAGAACGGACAAACTCCTCAGCTTTTCCTTACAGAGTCACACACTTAGCTTCAATTTGGCCGTGATAACAGCCGTTACACGGTACTGTGAGAGGAGCGTACACCGCTGTACGGTGTGTGAAAAAATGAACGCTTAGTACCTCACCAGGACAAAACAATAAAATTTGGATTGCTTTTTAAAAAGCAGTTTGAACACCAGTGTGCACACAGCAATGCTGCTAGCCTTAAAAGGCAGGCTAATCACCACCAGCGCTGCTGCACAAAAGCAAAAATCTTCACCTTTCACTGCACAGTAACTACAGTGAAAAGCACTATCAGCAGAAGCAGTTCCTAACGTTCTCCCTACAGAATCCGCAGCTGCAGCAGCTTTACCTATTCTGAGATCAGCATGAGTAACATGGCGGTCGGCGTGCATGCCCTTTTATACCCCCGTGACGCCCCACAAAGCAAGCCAATCACTTGCATGCCCTTCTCCAAGATGGTAGTGACCGCTGCCTATGTCATCATGTTGCCCACAGTGTCCGTTCTTCCTGATTGGATGAAAAAGGGCGCTAAAGCATCTTTTGAAACGCGACTTTGGTGCTAAAGTCGCCGACCTCGTGGCCGACCTCACGCTAAGGTCGGGTATCGTTTCATGAAACCCGACTTTGGTGAAAGTCGGCGACTTTTGAATTTTTTCGACCCGTTTCGCTCAACTCTATTACTTGCTATGAGCACCAATCACGGGGTGGCGCTCATAGCAATCTGGCAGTGACAACCATAGAGGTCTGCTTCAGACCTCTGGCTGTCATGCTGACCCATCGTTGACCCGCGATCATGTGACTGGGTCACCAGTGGGCTGCATTAGCAATGCGATTCCAGTAAGCACAAGTTAAATGCCACTGTCAGAGATTTAGGGTATGTTTCCACGGTCAGGATTTGCTGCTGCGTACAGCCACATTGTCCAATCCGCAGTGTCCAGATGTTACAGTGGAGGGAATTTTATGAAATCCCGTCTCCACTATGCGTGAAGGGACCCCTCTGGCATCCCTGCGTATACGCACATGTGGCACGTCTTTCTAGACTGCAGCATGTCTTTTTATCTTGCGGAGACCATATTGTAAATAGCACTGTTCTATGAATAGGATGCGATGATTCCGCATGTGTTCAATGAACACATGTGAAATCACAGCGTGTACAACAGGGGGCAGCGCTTTGGACGGAGAGGGTATCCGCTGTGTTTAAACTCTGCAATTCCTGAACGTGGACACATTCCCTTAGAGCGGCATTTAACTAGTTAACAGCCGCAGGTGGATCATACTTCCACCTGCGGCTGTTGTGAGCTGTATAGATCAGCTGTCGTGTGGGCTCAGCAATGGAGCCAACACCAAACGGGGAGTCCGGCATGGGTGTATTACGCCCAATGTCGGAAAGGGGTTAATCTTGAAGATGAATATTATCCACTTATAATGGGCTTCCTATGTGGTTACAGCCTCTGTTTCACTTTCAACCCTTTTGTCTGCTCTTAATATATTTCTTTATATATTGTGGCATGGTGACTGGTCATGTGATTGAAGGGCGGTATGTATCGCAGAGGTGGGTGGCCCTGTGATGGAAGCGTGGGCGCATTTTGCTCAGCAGATCTACTGTTGAAGGCTTTGCTATATATTGGGAGGCTTCCAGGTGACTTGGAGAGATGGGTGGATCCAGTCACCTGCATACCCACCCAAGGGGTGTGTGTCTGAATACCTAATGAAGCCTGTGTGTATGGTCATGAGGTTCAGGACCTGCAGTGAGGTCATGACCATGTGACCAGCCCATGTTATACATACCTCACCTATGGGTGTGATTACAGGCTATGTAATCAAGGTGTGTTTAGCACATGGGAGTGAGTGTTGTGGAGTCTGGCAGTGTGCACAGACTTCCATGTGTCCAGGTGGGACACTACAGAGTGGTCTGCGTGCAAAGAAGGAGAAGCATTCCTGTGTCTGTGGCTCCAGATAGAGCTCTGCTATGGACAATAATGGATTTGAGGGTTTATGGAACAAATAAACTCACATGGATGGTGAAGAGAATGTGCCTCCTGTTTCCTCCTACGCAGCTGAGTACAATCATTACAATATTTATACTAATAAAGAATTAGACCATTTGATTTGGGCTGTGTTGCTCCTGGTCTTTTGTGTAGGTTCAATAATTTGTAGAAAAATGGTTGCAATTCCTAAACATTTCTCAAGATATTTTTTTCAACACCTTTTATTTTAAACCTGAATGTTTCCACTTTAATTGCATCTCAGTTGTTTTAATTTTATATCCAAATTAGTGGCCTGCAGAGCTGAAATCACGAAGATTCAGTCACTGTCCAAATATTTCTGTCACGTCGCCATCAGACACAGGGACTGCAGTTCCGGCCTCGGCCACTGGGGGGGCGCCGGACTGTCACGTCGCCGTCAGATACAGGGACTGCTGTTCCGGTCTCGGCCACTGGGAGGCGGCGGACTGTCACATTGCCGTCAGACTCGAGGACTGCTGTTCCGGTCTCGGCCACTGGGAGGCGCCGGACTGTCAAGTCGCCATCAGACTTGGGGACGGCTGTTCCTGCCTCGGCCACTAGGAGGCGCCGTGGTTCGCTCGTGGGTGGTGGTGTCAGAGAAGGGGCTCCTGCGCAGGCATCTGGTGGGCGCAGGCACCGCTACTCTGTCAGTCATGAAAGGGTTGGTGCGTCACTATCTGGCCTGGTCCTGCGGGCGGTCCAAATGACGTCATCAGACTGAGGGATAGCCTGATCCTTCAAATACCTTGGGGCCTGTTTTGCAGGCCGCCAGATATAGTCTTGGTTTCCCCAGTGTGCTAGTGTGTTATTTGCTATCTTAGACTCTGCCCTTAACCTGGATTTCTGACTCTGCTCCTGCCTGACGATTTTGTACCTCTGCTGCGCTCCTGGTTTACGACTCTGACCTTGGCCTGGATTTCTGACTTTGCTCCTGCCTGACTATTTTGTACCTCTGCCTCCCTCCCGGTTTTTGACTCTGACCTTGGCCTGGATTTGACTCTGCTACTGTCTGCCGTTGTTGTACCTCTGCTGCCCGCCTGGTTTAGACTTGGATTCCTGACTACGCTTTTGGTCCTGTTTTTTAACCCCTTTCTGGCGACCGTCCTGCTCTGGTCTGCTGCTCTTATTTAGACAGCACCTCCTGGGCTCTGCTGTAAATACAGATCCCTGTATAGGGGTAAAGGGTATCGGGGTTGCTCGGGGTGCTGTCTTACTGCAGCCCAGACTCGCAGACGGACGTCACAATTTCTGGACCTAACTGTATTCTATGTATTTACATTATATGGACAAATATTGCATCTCTTGCCCCGACCCCTAAAAAACAAAACCTCAAATGTCCTCGTGACACTTTTCCTAACTCCCAATTCCAAAATGGACACGGAAATTCTGAGTTGCCAATCCTCCCACTTTTGGAGATAAAGCATTCCTCCGGGTTGGCCACGTTAAAATAAAAACACTCATACTCGGCTCCCGTGTCGGCGCCATTCCAGCGGTGTTGGGAATCAAGTTCCTGGGGCTCTCATGAAGTTGTCACATCACATAAGCTCTACAATCAATCACTGCAAGCTTCAGCGCTGATTGGGCTCAGGGCTTCTATGACGTCACAACCTCACATGAGTCCCGGGAACGCAAGTGCCAACACCGCTGGAATGGCATCGGCATGTGAGGTTTGTGAAATTGTTTTCATTTTAATAGGACCAAACATGAGGTCCACGACTTGGACAAGCCTTTAAAACCTCAAAAATCACACACAGGGACAAATTATCATGCCTAGAGTTGAAAAAAATGAATTACTGGAAAATTTTATTTTATTGACCATCAAAAATAACTCTGAAACAGAGAAACTATATATGTTATTGACAAATTGTACAAAAACATAGAACAGACAGTCATATAATTAAATGAGAAAGGGAAATTACTTTAGAACTTAGTGTATTTTTTGGATTAGAAGACACACTTTTTAGCAAGAAAAAATCTTGCTAATAATTGAGTCTGTCTTATTGACTGGAGGCAGCTTCCTGTGACAGAGGAGAAGGCATAGACAGTGTCCTTTCCTGATCTCTGAGAGAACTCTCTTTCCTTCAGTCCCACACCTATGTAACTGATTGGTGCAGAGCAGGAGAGGAAAGTACCGGGACCTGCACAGAGGCTGCACGTTCTGAGTGAGCAGCTGAAGAACCTTCCACCCGACTAGCTCAAGGACCTTTCAGATCATGTAACTCTGTTTTAGATATTATCAAAACTTGTCACGTTCAATTATGAAATGAGACATTTTTTAATGTTTTGACCTCCTGAATTCAAATCTGATAACAAATTTTTTTAGTTGTCTCTTGTATCTATGATATCAAAAAGTTTTCCTTTTACTGCTACATATAATTAATGCATACAAATTTCAGTATCTTGAAACATTATTATAAATATAAAGATGCAGAATATTTTGTCATGCCAGTTTTCTGATATGTATTTAGAGGAAACTTATCAACAATTCAAATAACTAAACCGTGTCTGAACACTATCGCGAATAATAAACATTTACAGAAATTGCACTACAAAATTTGCTCCTCATTCATTGACAACTCTTTTTTGCTTGTCTCTTGTACTCCTGCATCGGCTCATCTCTTACAATTGTTCAACATTGATTTGCAAGCATGGATGGATTCCATTTTCCTTGATCTCTTTTTTCCATAGACGCAATATCTTGGTGAAGTCTCTCACCGCGCTCGTGGCTCACTGCTCCAACAGTCTAGATGCAAATGAATTTAATCTTTAAGGGACATGTTACAGCCAAGATCTTTATGTTTTGAGGAGATTTTTCACCAACTCTTACCTGGTTTTGAGTTTCCAAAGGGGCTAGCTGGCAAATTTTAGCCTGGGGGGCAAGCACACAGCAGTGGCCCATGAGTAGCGGCCCATCGTTAAAAAGGTTGTCTGATCTTAAGCTACAAGTCTAAAGTCACTATATGTGAATCCTCACATCATGTGCGCTGTGAGAATTCTCTGGTGCTGGCGGTGGGAGCGGGCACTGCTATGATCAAGTATGTGATGTGTATATTCCCGGCCATATTACAACTAGACGGTTTCTGGCCTTGCTCAATACAGGTGTATTAACTGAGGCGGAGCAAGGCTAGTTGTCATGTATCCAAATCACATACCTGCAGTCACACACCCGCCGAATCACGACAGCACTGCGAGCAATGTGAGGATTCACGAGTGTTATGCCGCGCTCACAAGGAGGCGGGGCTTCGGCCCCGACGTCACTCCCTCCGGTACGGCGGTCCCTCAGGGGTCCCCGTCGGGTGCGCACGCGCAACTCTCGTCCCCGGGTCTGCTCCTCCTTGCCACGTTTGCGCTTGCGCGCTCCTGTCAGTGCTGTATAGGGCTCGGTCCTCTCTATGGTATTGGAGGACCTGACCCGGAACCACTAGTGGTCATGTGCTTTCTGGCTAGGTCCTGACCCGGAACCAGTAGTAGTCATGTGCTATATCAGACGACCTCCCCCTAGGGGAGGTGCCTGATTATTGTTGTGCTTCCTGGCTGGGTCAGCTGTGTCCCAGCCTGGCTGTGCGCTGTTCTCAGGTCCTCTGCTCTGTCTGCTATTCTGTGGTGCTCCTAGCACTTGCTCTGAACCCTTGTTTCTTCATGCTCCGCCGTGCCTCCTGGCATTCACTCTATTCCTGTGTTCTGTTACTTGCTACACGCCTTATGTGCCCACGTGTACCCGTCTAGCACTACCCTGTACTCAGCGCACTCCTGTGTTCCCTAGTATCCTGCACCCTCCAGTCACACAGTCTCGTATCTCCTGTGAGCCGGCCGCCTGGTGCCAGCAGTCGTGGTATCGTATCCCCTGGGGCTTGCTCCTGACACTCCCTGTATAGGGGGTGGTCCTCACTAGGCTAGCTCGCCCTGGGAGGGTTGGTGCCGCGACCCAGAGGGTCCACTCCAGGAGTCGCTAACACTCTAACAGTATAATCAGGCCATGGACTCCGCTGGTACTGCGGCTTCCGTCCAAAAGGAGCTGACGTTCCTCCGGGAAAACCAGATTAGGATTATGGCATTTCTCAAGTCCATGGAGTCCGGTTTATCTGCCTCTCAGTCCTCTGAGCCTGGGAATGCTGCCCAGTTGGCTAGTCTCCAGCAGGAACTTGCGCAGCAACGCGACTCCCAGGCTCAGATTCTCAACTATATAGCGTCGGTAGATAATCGGCTCCTTTCCATACAATCTGCCCAGGCCATGCTTCCACACTCACTTCCGCGCCTATGCAAGCCACCCCGGTATAGTGGTGACCCTGTGTTGTGTCGCGGATTCTTGAACCAGTGTCGTTTGCATTTTGAGTTTTTGCCGCAGCATTACCCCACCGATCGTGCTAAAATAGCATTTATTGTTTCTCACTTAGAGGGTAAGGCGCTTGCGTGGGTGAATCCCCTTTGGGAGCGTAATGACCCGCTCGTCGCTCAGCTTTCCATCTTTTTGGACACTTTCCGTAAGGTGTTCGATGAGCCGGGTCGCCTTGCTTCCACCACCGAGTCCCTCTTTAATCTTCGTCAAGGTTCTCTATCGGTTGGACAATACGCGATATGTTTTCGCACTTTGTCCTCTGAGCTAGGTTGGAATAATGATGCCCTCGTAGGGGCCTTTTGGCGTGGTCTGTCCGGTCGGATCAAAGACGAACTGGCGGGCCGAGATACTCCTACCAATTTGGAGGATCTTATCTCTCTCGCGACACGCATTGATTTGCGCTTCCAGGAGCGCACCCGCGAGTCAGCCAGAGAGAGAGGGTCCTCTCTCCTCTCTTCGTCCACTCGCAGTTTTTCTCATCCGTCACCCGAGTTATCTGCGGCAGATCCGGTACCTGAGCCTATGCAGGTGGATCGCCTCCAGATAGCTCAACGGCGTCGTGTGAAAAGGCAGGCACAAGGGCTCTGTTTCTATTGTGGGGATGCCTCCCACTTTCTACGCTCATGTCCCAAGAGACCGGGGAAGTCTCTCCGCCTGGGACTGTTAAGTGAGGTCTCCCCAAGTGTATGTGATTCCTCTCTACCCCTGACCGTGCCTGTCTCCCTGAATTTTGGTTTCGAGACTTTTACTGTGAAAGCTATTGTGGACTCTGGCGCAGTGGGTAACTTTATTAGTCTCGAGGCAGTTAAGAAGTTTCGCATCCCTGTCAGATCCCTGGAGTCTCCTAGGTCAGTAGTTCCGGTCGACGATAAGCCCTTGCAGGACACCGTTAACCAGGTCACTGAGGAAGTTGAGTTGCAGATTGGCACATGTCATCGGGAGCGGATCTCCTTCTACGTACTGCCGACTTCGCCTCATACCCTTCTTCTTGGACTTCCTTGGTTACGTATTCATGGGCCGACCCTGGACTGGCAATCTGGTGATATACTCCGTTGGGGACCGTCCTGTCAAAAGAGTTGCCTGCTGTTCATTCATCCGAAGAACCCTGCTTGCTCGTCTTCGACGGTTATAGGTCCGCCGTCCACTATCCCGTCTGTGACTTGTGACATTGTCGAGAAGGAGGCTGAGAGTCAGTCTCCACATCCGTCAAGCATTCCGTCTGTGACTTGTGACATTGTCGAGAAGGAGGCTGAGAGTCAGTCTCCACATCCGTCAAGCATTCCGTCTGTGACTTGTGACATTGTCGAGAAGGAGGCTGAGAGTCAGTCTCCACATCATTCAAGCAACCGGTCTGTGACTTGTGACATTATCAACAGGGGGGCTGAGAGTCAGTCTCCACCTCCGTCAAGTGACCGTCCCAAGGTAATTACCGTGGCTTCCGTCAAGTTGACGCCCCAGCGTCCAGGGGAGACCTTTGTGTCTAAAGGTAACCGTAAAGGTGTGTTATCCTGGGGACATTCTTCTCCGGCTGCCGGTCATGTTGGTGCCAAGAGGACACTCTCCCGTTTATCCCACGATTACTGGTGGCCGTCTATTGCTCAGGACGTCAAAGACTTCGTGGCTGCTTGCCCATCGTGTGCCAAGAAGAAACTTCCCAAGCAACCATCCTCCGACTGCTCGCCTCCTAAGGATGAATTGACTTCCAATGACTGCACCACCATTTCGGCCTCAAAGCATGTCTGTGTGCCTCTGCCGGTTCGACCTGTCTCGGGGATACCTGCCTCCGACTCTCTGTCCGTGGAGTTCTCCAGGGTATGGCAGGAGACAGAATTTTCTCGTATTGAGACTCTGGATCTCATTGGTCCTCATGCAGTTAGGAAGTGTCTGGATCCCGCTCCTAGTGTCAAGGTGCTATTTTCCAGTTCTAGAGAGAGGGGGCTTAAAGGAGGGGGTACTGTTATGCCGCGCTCACAAGGAGGCGGGGCTTCGGCCCCGACGTCACTCCCTCCGGTACGGCGGTCCCTCAGGGGTCCCCGTCGGGTGCGCACGCGCAACTCTCGTCCCCGGGTCTGCTCCTCCTTGCCACGTTTGCGCTTGCGCGCTCCTGTCAGTGCTGTATAGGGCTCGGTCCTCTCTATGGTATTGGAGGACCTGACCCGGAACCACTAGTGGTCATGTGCTTTCTGGCTAGGTCCTGACCCGGAACCAGTAGTAGTCATGTGCTATATCAGACGACCTCCCCCTAGGGGAGGTGCCTGATTATTGTTGTGCTTCCTGGCTGGGTCAGCTGTGTCCCAGCCTGGCTGTGCGCTGTTCTCAGGTCCTCTGCTCTGTCTGCTATTCTGTGGTGCTCCTAGCACTTGCTCTGAACCCTTGTTTCTTCATGCTCCGCCGTGCCTCCTGGCATTCACTCTATTCCTGTGTTCTGTTACTTGCTACACGCCTTATGTGCCCACGTGTACCCGTCTAGCACTACCCTGTACTCAGCGCACTCCTGTGTTCCCTAGTATCCTGCACCCTCCAGTCACACAGTCTCGTATCTCCTGTGAGCCGGCCGCCTGGTGCCAGCAGTCGTGGTATCGTATCCCCTGGGGCTTGCTCCTGACACTCCCTGTATAGGGGGTGGTCCTCACTAGGCTAGCTCGCCCTGGGAGGGTTGGTGCCGCGACCCAGAGGGTCCACTCCAGGAGTCGCTAACACTCTAACAACGAGTCTGCAGTCCCAGAGTGACTTGTAACTTAAAACTGGACAACCCCTTTAACATGTTTACCTCCGGCTGCTTCATAGGCTATATGCCTATGACTGTATTGCTTGTCTGAGAGCTGCTCAATGAAAAACCAGACAGTACTCGGATCAGCTCAGATGAGCGTTTCTTTTGATCAGGGAAATCACATATTATGCTCATGTATTATTCATTTTAAACTGGATATACATTTTCAGATCTGTAGTAAAGCAAAGTATGCAATGCTTCTCATCATTACCTAGGTTTTTTTTTTGAATGCTCTATACTGGTCACACCTGGGACCTGCCTACAGAACCTCAGATATCACATTTGGAACCATATCATTTTCAGTTTTAACATAGCCATGAAGCATATTATGGTTCGCTACATGTGTACATGATCAGAACCAGTAGTAGAATGCAGTGACAGGGTCAGAACCACCATCAGTGGATGAATGCAGCAACAGAACCACCATCAGTAGATGAATGCAGGGTCAGAACCACCATCAGTGGATGAATGCAGGAACAGAACCACCATCAGTAGATGAATGCAGGGACAGAACCACCATCAGTAGATGAATGCAGGGACAGAACCACCATCAGTAGATGCATGCAGGGCCAGAACCACCATCAGTAGATAAATACAGGGTCAGAACCACCATCAGTAGATGAATGTAGCGACAGAACCAACATCAGTAGATGAATGAAGGGTCAGAACCACCATCAGTAGATGAATGCAGCAACCATACCACCATCAGTAGATACATGCAGGGCCAGAACGACCATCATTAGAAACATGCAGGGACAAAACCACCATCAGTAGATGAATGAAGGGTCAGAACCACCATCAGTAGATGAATGCAGAGTCAGAACCACTATCAGTAGATGAATGCAGCAACAGAACCACCATCAGTAGATACGTGCAGGGCCAGAACGACCATCATTAGAAACATGCAGGGACAAAACCACCATCAGTAGATGAATGAAGGGTCAGAACCACCATCAGTAGATGAATGCAGGGTCAGAACCACCATCAGTAGGATTAAGGCAGCGACAGAACCACAATCAGTAGATACATGTAGGTCCAGAACCACCATCAGTAGATGAATACAGGGTCAGAACCACCATCAGTAGATGAATGCAGGGCCAGAATCACCATCGGTGGATGAATGCAGCAACAGAACCACCATTGGTAGATGAATGCAGCAACAGAACCACCATCGGTAGATGAATGCAGGGTCAGAACCACCATCAGTGGATGAATGCAGCAACAGAAACACCATCAGTAGATCAATGCAGGGTCAGAACCACCATCAGTAGATCAATGCAGGGATAGAACCACCATCAGTGGATGAATGCAGCAACAGAACCACCATCAGTAGATGAATGCAGGGGCAGAACCACCATCAGTAGATGAATGCAGGGACTCAGCCATCATCAGTAGATGAATGCAGGGTCAGACCCACCATAAGTAGATGAATGCAGCAACAGAACCACCATCAGTAGATACATGCAGGGCCAGAACCACCATCAGTAGAAATATGCAGGGACAAAACCACCATCAGTAGATAAATGCAGCCACAGAACCACCATCAGTAGATGAATGCACCAACAGAACCACCATCAGTAGATGAATGCAGGGCCAGAACCACCATCAGTAGATGAATGCAGGGACACAGCCACCTTCAGTAGATGAATGCAGGGTCAGAACCACCATCAGTAGATGAATGCAGCAACAGAACCACCATCAGTAGATACAGTACATGCAGGGATAGAACGACCATCAGTAGATACATGCAGAGCCAGAACCACCATCAGTAGATGAATGCAGGGCCTGAACCACCATCAGTAGATGAATGCAGCAACAGAACCACCATCAGTAGATTAATGCAGCCACAGAACCACCATCAGTAGATGAATGCAGGGCCAGAACCACCATCAGTAGATGAATGCAGGGTCAGAACCACCATCAGTAGATTAATGCAGCGACAGAACTACCATCACTAGATGAATGCAGCGTCAGAGCCACCATCAGTAGATAAATGCAGGGTCAGAACCACCATCAGTAGATGAATGCAGGGTCAGAACCACCATCACTAGATGAATGCAGGGTCAGATCCACCATCAGTAGATTAATGCAGCGACAGAACTACCATCACTAGATGAATGCAGTCAGAACCACCATCAGTAGATGAATGCAGGGTCATGAATACCATCAGTAGATGAATGCAGCGACAGAACCACAGTCAGTAGATGAATGCAGTGCCAGAACCACCATCAGTAAATGAATACAACATTAGAACCACCGTCAGTAGATGAACGCAGCACCACGCTTATTACAGTGGTCAATTTCAGTGTTAGATTATCCCCATGATACACTTGTATGACATGAACATGTAGCTCCCAGTATGTCCTTAACTATGGTAAGGAGATACTGGGAGTTGTTGCTTCCTTTATCATCAGACAGCGGACCATACAGGAACCTCACTAATTATGAGATGTAGTCAGTATTAGAGATATCACTGAATTGGCACCCTTACACCAGATACAAATCCAACCAATTACCGTAATTGCAAAAATCACTGACTGTGGTGGAAAAATAATAAAACGTAACTTTTAATAAATTGTGAATAAATAATATATCAAATCATCCACCGTGTTTGTGTGCAGTCTGTCCAATCAACCCCTATCACAAGAGGGGGTCATAAAGGACACTAATATCATTATACAACATTGTATTCCTGGACTCCAAGACACCCTTTAATGAGGGAAAATCTCACTAGGCATCCTTTTTTAAGGGAAGTGTTTAACAGTTATTGCATATATGGATATACTATATATGGATTTACCATTGCATCATTCCCAATCATTAATAGCCAATTTTACACTCCAATATCCGTAGACTAAAGTGCTAATTCTATTGCACATTGTCCCCAATAGCATAACGAATCTCCCCCATACAGTGTCATCCGTGGACTACACAAAGGCTCATTTGCCCAATTGAAACAGATGCCAGCCAGTGACCGAATGATTTATCTCACTCACGCAGTCCGTAGATGTCACCTCTCATATGCACATGCTATCCCCTTATCCACATGGGAGTAATATTAATATAGTCTGCCAGTATACTGAGCCATAAACTTAAGGCTCTACCACATCCCGGCAATTTTGCCTCATCCCCGTACTCATAATGGGATTAATATGTCTACAATGTGCCTGAGATGTTAAGCCATGATATTAAGCTCTGTCACACCTCAGCAATGTCGCCTCAACGCATTTCGCCCTACACTATCATATTAGGGTACATCAGGAGGCTTAGCCCTTTTGCTGTGTGCTTATGATTTTACAATGGAGCAAAATACTCCTGGCCACGATGAGAGCCGCGTGTGGCGGCACGGACGCCGAGCTTTTATAAACAACGCGCGTGGCTCTCATCGTGGCCAGGAGTATTTTGCTCCATTGTAAAATCATTATACTGCCAACAAAATATAAATATCTACCATGTTGTAATAATTGTCCATCAATGTGCTTCCTACAGAAAAAATCCCCCTAGACTGTCTCTCTCCATAATATCCCTCCCACACCACCCTTCTCTATAATATACCCCCTACATCACACCTCCCTATAATATACCCTCTACACCACCCCTCTCCATAATATACCCTCTACACCACCCCTCTCCATAATATACCCCCTACACCACCCTTCTCCATAATATACCCCCTACACGGCACCTCCCTATAATATACCCCCTACACTGCACCTCCCCATAATATAACTCCCCTACACCACCCCTCTACATAAGATGCACCCCTCCTCATAATATACCCTCTACACCACCCCTACCCATAATATACCCCCTACACCACCCCTCTCCTTAATATACTCCCTACACCACTCCTCTCCCTAATATCCCCTTCACTGACCCTTGCCTTAGTATATTCCATTCACCGTCTCTCCCCATAATATACCCCCACACACGCCACTTCTCCCCATGATCAAAGTCCCTCTCCATAATATCCTGCCTACACCACTCTTCTCCCTAATATCCCCTTCACTGACCCTCCCCATAGTATATCCCATACACCGCCCCTCCCCATAATATCCCCTTCGTTGACTCTCCCTATAAAATACCCCATACACCACCTTTCTTCAAAACATACCTCTCCATCCCATAATATCCCGCCTACACCCTCCCTCTCCATAATGTTCGTCTCCATAATGTCCCCCACATACTGCCCCTAGTCTCCATAATGATCTCCCTCCACACTGCCCGTCTGAACACACACACCCACTCACACACACACACACAGGCCAGGGTTACACTGGCGATTAAAACGGACGAATGCAATGCGATAAAAAATCGCATTGCATTCGTCCCAATGTTATTCTATGTTGCTGCTCCCATCATGCGATTTTTGCTCGGATCCGATCCTCTGACCGAGACAATTGCAGCAAGCTGCGATTGTCACTGATTTTCGGATCGGATTCGACAATGCAAGTCTATGGGGGCGAGAAAAAATGGGACTAAAAACGGACCCGATGTTTGAGTTGCGATAAAATCGCACCAAAAGCCGGCATTTTTTTCCCAAAATACAGTAAAATCACAGTGTCCAGTTAAATAAAGAAATGAATTAATAGATCTAGACACATTAAATACATACACTCACTGGCCACTTTATTAGGTACACCATGCTAGTAAGGGGTTGGACCCCCTTTTGCCTTCAGAACTGCCTCAATTCTTCGTGGCAGAGATTCAACAAGGTGCTGGAAGCATTCCTCAGAGATTTTGGACCATATTGACATGATGGCATCACACAGTTGGCGCAGATTTGTCGGCTGCACATCCCTGATGCGAATCTCCCGTTCCACCACATCCCAAAGATGCTCTATTGGATTGAGATCTGGTGACTGAGGAGGCCATTTGAGTACAGTAAACTCATTGTCATGTTCAAGAAACCAATCTGAGATGATTCGAGCTTTATGACATGGCGCATTATCCTGCTGAAAGTAGCCATCAGATGTTGGGTACATTGTGGTCATAAAGGGATGGACATGGTCAGCAACAATACTCAGGTAGGCTGTGGCGTTGCAACGATGCTCAATTGGTACCAAGGGGCCCAAAGAGTGCCCAGAAAAAATTCCCCACACCATGACACCACCACCACCAGCCTGAACCGTTGATACAAGGCAGGATGGATCCATGCTTTCATGTTGTTTACGCCAAATTCTGACCCTACCATCCGAATGTCGCAGCAGAAATCGAGACTCATCAGACCAGGCAACGTTTTTCCAATCTTCTACTGTCCAATTTCGATGAGCTTGTGCAAATTGTAGCCTCAGTTTCCTGTTCTTAGCTGAGAGGAGTGGTACCCAGTGTGGTCTTCTGCTGCTGTAGCCCATCTGCCTCAAAGTTCGACGCACTGTGCGTTCAGAGATGCTCTTCTGCCTACCTTGGTTGTAACGGGTGGCAATTTGAGTCACTGTTGCCTTTCTATCAGCTCGAACCAGTCTGCCCATTCTCCTCTGACCTCTGGCATCAACATGGCATTTCCGGCCACAGAACTGCCGCTCACTGGATTTTTTTTCTTTTTCGGACCATTCTCTGTAAACCCTAGAGATGGTTGTGCGTGAAAATCCCAGTAGATCAGCAGTTTCTGAAATTCTCAGACCAGCCCTTCTGGCACCAACAATCATGCCACGTTCAAAGGCACTCAAATCACCTTTCTTCCCCATACTGATGCTCGGTTTGAACTGCAGGAGATTGTCTTGACCATGTCTACATGCCTAAATGCACTGAGTTGCCGCCATGTGATTGGCTGATTAGAAATTAAGTCTTAACACACAGTTGGACAGGTGTACCTAATAAAGTGGCCAGTGAGTGTATATACAATGAGTGTATATACAACAATGAGTTTACTGTACTCAAATGGCCTCCTCAGTCACCAGATCTCAATCCAATAGAGCATCTTTGGGATGTGGTGGAACGGGAGATTCGCATCAGGGATGTGCAGCCGACAAATCTGCGCCAACTGTGTGATGCCATCATGTCAATATGGTCCAAAATCTCTGAGGAATGCTTCCAGCACCTTGTTGAATCTCTGCCACGAAGAATTGAGGCAGTTCTGAAGGCAAAAGGGGGTCCAACCCCTTACTAGCATGGTGTACCTAATAAAGTGGCCAGTGAGTGTATATATATATATATATATATATATATATATATATATATTTTATACATGTCATAGAGACACATTTATATATATATTTCTAATTCATACAGTTCTTCATTGCAGAATAGCCGCTGAAACATTTGCCGGCTTATGTATAATTATTTTCCTGCCCGACATGAAATGACACATGGTTTACATATAGTTAACCATTGCATTTCATGTTTTTTATGTTATGTCTATCACTATTAATTATATGAGGGCTTGTAGGTAAAATTTTGGAGTTGTAGGGGTTCATTTAAGGGGTTAATTCATTGTATTAAATTGCGTGGACTCCCGCTGACGTCACTGAGGCTGCAGGGAGTCCCCGTAATTTAATACAATGAATTAACCCCTTAAATGAACCCCTACAAGTCCAAAATTTTACCCACAAGCCCTCATATAATTAATAGTCATAGACATAAAAAAAAAACATGAAATGAAATGGTTAACTATATGTAAACCATGTGTCATTTCATGTCGGGCAGGAGAATGTTATACAAAAGCCGGCAAATGTTTCTGCGGCTATTCTGCAATGAAGAACTGTATGAATTAGAAATATATGTATAAATGTGTCTCTATGACATGTATAAAATATATATATATGTGTATTTAATGTGTCTAGATCTATTAATTCGTTTGTGTGTGGAAACCTGTCATTGGGCTCCATTATACAGTGGGGAAAAAAAGTATTTAGTTAGTCAGCAATAGTGCAAGTTCCACCACTTAAAAAGATGAGAGGCGTCTGTAATTTACATCATAGGTAGACCTCAACTATGGGAGACAAACTGAGAAAAAAAAATCCAGAAAATCACATTGTCTGTTTTTTTTTCATTTTATTTGCATGTTATGGTGGAAAATAAGTATTTGGTCAGAAACAAGCAATCAAGATTTCTGGCTCTCACAGACCTGTAACTTCTTCTTTAAGAGTCTCCTCTTTCCTCCACTCATTACCTGTAGTAATGGCACCTGTTTAAACTTGTTATCAGTATAAAAAGACACCTGTGCACACCCTCAAACAGTCTGACTCCAAACTCCACTATGGTGAAGACCAAAGAGCTGTCAAAGGACACCAGAAACAAAATTGTAGCCCTGCACCAGGCTGGGAAGACTGAATCTGCAATAGCCAACCAGCTTGGAGTGAAGAAATCAACTGTGGGAGCAATAATTAGAAAATGGAAGACATACAAGACCACTGATAATCTCCCTCGATCTGGTGCTCCACGCAAAATCCCACCCCGTGGGGTCAGAATGATCACAAGAACGGTGAGCAAAAATCCCAGAACCACGCGGGGGGACCTAGTGAATGAACTGCAGAGAGCTGGGACCAATGTAACAAGGCCTACCATAAGTAACACACTACGCCACCATGGACTCAGATCCTGCAGTGCCAGACGTGTCCCACTGCTTAAGCCTGTACATGTCCGGGCCCGTCTGAAGTTTGCTAGAGAGCATTTGGATGATCCAGATGAGTTTTGGGAGAATGTCCTATGGTCTGATGAAACCAAACTGGAACTGTTTGGTAGAAACACAACTTGTCGTGTTTGGAGGAAAAAGAATACTGAGTTGCATCCATCAAACACCATACCTACTGTAAAGCATGGTGGTGGAAACATCATGCTTTGGGGCTGTTTCTCTGCAAAGGGGCCAGGACGACTGATCCGGGTACATGAAAGAATGAATGGGGCCATGTATCGTGAGATTTTGAGTGCAAACCTCCTTCCATCAGCAAGGGCATTGAAGATGAAACGTGGCTGGGTCTTTCAACATGACAATGATCCAAAGCACACCGCCAGGGCAATGAAGGAGTGGCTTCGTAAGAAGCATTTCAAGGTCCTGGAGTGGCCTAGCCAGTCTCCAGATCTCAACCCTATAGAAAACCTTTGGAGGGAGTTGAAAGTCCGTGTTGCCAAGCGAAAAGCCAAAAACATCACTGCTCTAGAGGAGATCTGCATGGAGGAATGGGCCAACATACCAACAACAGTGTGTGGCAACCTTGTGAAGACTTACAGAAAACGTTTGACCTCTGTCATTGCCAACAAAGGATATATCACAAAGTATTGAGATGAAATTTTGTTTCTGACCAAATACTTATTTTCCACCATAATATGCAAATAAAATGAAAAAAAAACAGACAATGTGATTTTCTGGATTTTTTTTTCTCAGTTTGTCTCCCATAGTTGAGGTCTACCTATGATGTAAATTACAGACGCCTCTCATCTTTTTAAGTGGTGGAACTTGCACTATTGCTGACTGACTAAATACTTTTTTCCCCACTGTATGTCCATTTTGCTATCCTGCGAGAAAATCTCGCCAGACGGATGTCAAAAGGATGCTTACATGCGATTAAAATCGCATCAATGAATAAAAATCGCATCAAAAACGGATCACTGGTTAAGATACCTTTGTGCGATTTCGGACCGTTAAAATCGGACCGTTTTTTTAATCGTTGTGTGTGACTCCAGCCTTACACACATACTCATACATACTCATACCAACACACTCATACACTCACACATACACATACTCATACATACTCATACCAACACACACACACACACACATACACACAATGCTGTGCGGCTGCCCTTGTGGCCTAACACCATGGATTCATGCCCTATACCTTATGCACAGCAAATGACAGATCTCTAATCTTCAGCAGCTCAGGTCCTGCTCCTCATTGGAGCGCTGCTGCTCACCATTCTTCCCGCCGGCTGCCTTGCCCCCGCCTCTTCTGCCCTGCTCTGCGTCGCCAGCAGCAGTGTGACGAGGTCGCAGCATGAAGACCTCATCGGTCTGCTGCACGCTAGGCCGCGGAGCAGCAACAACAGCGATGCTCTGCTCTGTGCCGGATATCATGCATTCAAATGTATTCGCGTCTCCAAGCAGGGAACCACCAGAGGTGCTCTGCTACTCTCTAAGCACTGAGCCGCAATGTGGTTGTACAGAACTACCCTGTTGCGTGGGGTGCGAGTGTTGGAGCGTGGAAAGGAGTTCCCACCTTACCTGGATGGTGGGGCACTACACCTTAGGAGAAGGTGCAGTACCTCTGTGGCGACTGAGCATCAGGGGCGCCACATACCCCCCCGTTAAACACAGCACGTCCGCAGGCTGCAAGGCAACAAAGTTGACAGTACAGGAACATACAAAATTTTATAATGCTGCATAAACATTTCTTATCCTAAACTTCCTAATATAGGAGGCATTGTTTCTTGAACGTTACAAACAATTCTTAATTAACTATCTAAATTTCAAGTAAAAAAGTGCAATTTTTCATACTTTACGCAATTCTAAGTGACGTTATCTGTGACTCACTATCACTTCAATATACTCCATCTTTCTTTCTCTAGTACACATTTCTTCTTCTCTTTCTGGTGCACATTTTCTACTTTCTTTCAAGTGACACCATTGATACCTGGTTCACCATTCACATTTTCAACTCTTTATTCAAACCTCTCATTCCTGTATCAAAATATTTCTTATTCTATATAAAAGCCATTTCCTAGTTACTAATACTCTCATAAGATACATCATTATCAAAATACTTTGCATTAAAACTTTCAACAATTATTCTTGTAAGTGCTGGACACCGCTCCCAGCCGGGATCTCTTTCAGTGTCCTTTGAGGTAGACATCATCTTTGCAAAGTGTCCTTATGTAAAACCTTGACATCATCTTCGCAAAGTGTCCATATGTAAAACCAAGAGAAGGCACCTAAAGAGGTGCACCTATTTACAATACAAGTTTTGGATCATACAGCGTTCATGATCTCCTCAGTTCCAAATGCAGAAACGCTGCCAATCAAACAGGGCAACTCTGGGAAAACCAAAAATTAAACCATGTTGAGCAAACAAAAAGGCACAACGGTGCTAAACAAACCCTCCTGGGTTACGAGAGTTACTGTAAATTCACTAATGCTGGTCCCCTCCTGGGGTTCTGGAAGCTGACTGGGTACTGCTACCAGATATGGTATCTTCATCTTGATTCTGGTTTCTGGCTATAGGGCACTGAAGCTGTGGCAAAGGGAACCCATGATGCATCTCAATGCCCATCAACTGTTCCTCCTCAATAGGTGATTCCGCTGCTCTGGTACGAGGCCTAGCACCGAGAGATTCCGCAGCTTGTCGACGCTGATAACCAACTATACGAGGATTCGGCAGCGAAGGGATCCCGAGGTCAGTTTCCCAAAACGACTGAGACTCATCTATTCCCCGAAGATGTCGAATCGTGTGCGCCTGTTCCAGCCGTACCCTTCTGAGTAGGGTTCTCTTCCACCACCCCATCTCTGACTGACTAGCGCCCCTAGCGGACTCTTCTAACTGCCCCATTTTGAGTTGCTGCAAACCCGCCTCAGACAACGTGAATTCGGAGGTCAACCCATTAGGAGGGCCGGGGTATATACCTGGTGCCTCCTGGTGGTGTGGCCTCTGCTCCGGGCATGGTGGCAACAGACGCCGCCCAGTGAGACACCGGGGATGGCGGTGGAGCCAATGGCAGCTCCAGCTCCGCGGGGGTCGCTGGCGGGACCTGCGCAGCCGCGTCAGGTCCGGGCAGGGGCTTCTGTTCCTCTGCTTCAGCTCCCTGGGCTGTGTATAACTCCTCCGATAGTAGCGGCAGAGAGGGAACAGGGCACGCTGCCGGTGACATGGCAAAGGTCACAGGCTCCACAGGGTCTGCCGGAAAGAAGTCCGGTGCAGCAGCGGCTGGTACCGGAGTCGCAGGTACTGCAGGTGTAGGCCCCTCCTGGGCGTGCTGCAGATTCAATGTCCATAATGATTCCTGCCTCAGTTGCAGGTGGCGCGTCAGCTGGGCAATTTCGTCCTCTAGCTGCTGGCCGTTCATCTCTGCGACGGGGTCGGAGCCTTCAGCCATGGCGCCGGGGAGATCCATCTTAACCTCCGCACGCTCTACAGGCCTACTTCCCTCACTCTCCAAAATGGCGTTCTGGCGTTCTTCTTCCTGCCTCGGCCCCTTTCCCGCCACTGGCTTCTTCTGCCCCTCCTTCCGCGGGCGGCGTCTTCTTCCAACGCCTCCATACCATGCCAGTATACGAACCCCTCGGGGGGTGGGCCACGTTGCTGTCACATAGTAATTCAGGCAGGAGAGGCCCAAGACTCTTCGCGGTCTTTTCCTAGGACCTCCTATCTCTTCACGCCCTTCTTCTCCGCGCCAGCGGCCATTTTTAATATTCATGTCACAGTCTATTAAATTGGGTCTTCTGCACATTTTCAAAAGTTCAAAGTCCAACAAATCTTAGGCACACAGAACCCGATGGCATCGGGTCTCGTCATCCTGTTCATGATGCCAAGTTGGGTCGCCCTCCCAGGGCCGTGAGGTACTCGGTACCGGGCCGGTGTCAGGGGAAGGTGTCACAGCAGCGGTGACCCGGTCCGTAGTCCTGGGCGCCCAAGCAATGGGGGAATGTAGTTAATGGAATGGAATAGTTCGTGACTCCACCTGTGGTGCTCGGCAAGGGACGTGTTAAGCCGACGCTGCAGACAGATCCTCTGGGATAGATGGTATGGTGCAGCATTGATGGTATAGCCCTCCACAGGCAGGGCTGATGTCCCAGGGCAGTGTAGTTGTAATGGTTGTGGAAAGGCACAGGCAGTGTAAAGAATGGTACCCAGATGTAGCGGTGCTGAGCAGGTTCGCGCAAGAATGAATGGAGAACACCAAGGCTTGCAGTTCCAAAGCTTTACTCACAGTCTGCGGTACACAAGGGTGCCTGCCTCCGGGCCGTGTCCTCCGGGTCAGAAACTCAGCCAACCTCCAGGCCAGATGGGAAGCTCCTCTCCAACACTCCGCCAACATGTACCTTTCCTGAACAACTCCTCTATTGCGCCTTAAAGTGTGAAGATCTCCAGTACCGCGGTACCCTGGAGTTCCTCCTGTCAAATGTTCCCAAGAACTCTACTCGTATGGCAGACAGCTGTAGCCTGCTTCGGGGACTCCCTTCTCCTGAGTCCCAGCTCTCTAATCAGTTGCTGTTGTGCCCCAAGTCTTAGATGGGAGTAGTGCATTTACAGCCTACTACTCCACCAGTGTCTGCTGCAGAGCCATAAGTGTCCATACAACCTTGGGGACCGGGCCTTGCGCTGAGAACCTATAGGCAGGGTTCCTCTTCCAACCCACGTCCTCTCTGTTCTCCTTACTCCTTCGTTCTGTACTGATTTTTCTCTCTCTTATGGAAGCTTAGGTTGCAGTTCTATGTCTTTCTCCTTCTTTCCCTTTCCCATGCCAGCTGGCTCAGATCACTGAGGCAGCTGCAGCACTCCTTCCTCCATCCCTTCTTCCAGGGATCCTCACTCCTGTCTGAGTGACATCTTACCCGCCTGACCTTCTGCCAGACTGAACCTCTAATCCTACACTTTCCCACTCTTTTATATATCTCAACTCCACCCACCACCCAACACATCCAGTGTTCCAAGCAGGGAACCACCAGAGGTGCTCTGCTACTCTCTAAGCACTGAGCCGCAATGTGGTTGTGCAGAACTACCCTGTTGTGTGGGGTGCAAGTGTTGGAGCGTGGAAAGGAGTTCCCACCTTACCTGGATGGTGGGGCACTGCACCTTAGGAGAAGGTGCAGTACCTCTGTGGCGACTGAGCCTCAGGGGCGCCACACATACACATAGTACACACACGGCTCTGCAACAAACAATAAATGTCCTATCGCAATTTTATTGTGACCAGTTCTTCTACGGTGTGATAAAGAGCCGTGGCTCTGTAGATATACAGCTTCCCTCCTTATTTGTCGCACACACAGCTCCGCTCCGCACACTTTGTACACACACGGCTCCGCTCCGCACACCTCATACACACACTGCTCCCATCCGTACATCTTGTACAACCACGGCTCCGCTCCGTACACCTCGTGCACACAGCTCTGCTCCATACACCTCGTACACCCACGGCTCCACTCCGTACACCTCGTACACACGTGGCTCTGCTCCATACACCTCGGACACACGCAGCTCCGCTCCGTACACCTCGTAAACACATGGCTCCACTCGGTACACCTTGCATACACACGGCTGTGCTCCATACACCTCGTACACACGTGGCTCCGCTCCGTACACCTAGTACACACATGGCTCCGCTCCGTACACCTTGTATACACACGGCTCTGCTCCATACACCTCGCAAACATGCGGCTCCGCTCCGTACACTTAGTACACACATGGCTTCACTCCGTACACACACGGCTCCGCTCTGTACACCTCATACACACACTGCTCCCATCTGTACATCTTGAACACCCACGGCTCCGCTCCGTACACCTCGTACAGTACACACGTGGCTCTGCTCCATACACCTCGTGCACACGTGGCTCCGCTCCGTACACTTCGTACACACGTGGCTCTGCTCCATACACCTCGTACACACATGGCTCCACTCCGTACACTTTGCATACACACGGTTGTGCTCCATACACCTTGTACACACGTGACTCCGCTCCGTACACCTAGTACACACATGGCTCCGCTCCGTACACCTTGTATACACACGGCTCTGCTCCATACACCTCGCAAACACGCGGCTCCGCTCCGTACACCTAGTACACACATGGCTTCACTCCGTACACACGCGGCTCAGATCCGTACATCTCATACACCCACAGGTCCACTCCGTACACCTCGTACAGACCCGGCTCCTCTCCGTAACCTCGTACACACGCGACTCCGCTCCGTACACCTCGTACACACCCGGCTCCGCTCCGTAACCTCGTACACACGTGGCTCCGCTCCGTAACCTTGAACACACGCGGCTCTGCTCCGTACACCTCGTACACTTGGCTCCGCTCCGTACACCTCGCACACACGTGGCTCCGCTCCGTACACCTCGTACTCATGCGGCTCCGCTCCGTACACCTTGTACACACACAGCTCTGCTCCGTACACCTCATACACCCGGCTCTGCTCCATACACCTCGTACACACACGGCTCCGCTCCATACACCTTGTACACACACGGCTCTGCTCCGTACACCTCGTACACACACGGCTCCGCTCCGTAACCTCGAACACACGCGGCTCCGCTCTGTACACTTCGTACACACACGGCTCCACTCCTTACACCTCGTACTCATGCGGCTCCTCTCCGTACACCTCGTACACACGGCTCCGCTCCGTACACCTCGTACACACACGGCTCAGCTCCGTACACCTCGTACACACGGCTCCGCTCCGTACACCTCGCACACACAAGGCTCCGCTCCGTACACCTCGTACACACGGCTCCGCTCCGTACATCTCGTACACACACGGCTCCGCTCCGTACACCTCGCACACACACGGCTCCGCTCCGTACACCTCGTACACACACGGCTCCGCTCCGTACACCTCGTACACACACGGCTCCGCTCCGTACACCTCGTACACACACGGCTCCGCTCCGTACACCTCGTACACACATGGCTCCGCTCCGTACACCTCGTACACACATGGCTCCGCTCCGTACACCTCGTACACACACGGCTCTGCTCCGTACACCTCGTACACACACGGCTCCGCTCCGTACACCTCATACACACACGGCTCCGCTCCATACACCTCGTACACACACGGCCCTGCTACATCCCCCCTGTAAACCCCTCCTGACCCCACACATAAACTTCCCCTCATCCAGCACCATGACAACCAGCACAGCAGAGTCCTGCACACACTGAGGCCCCTGATCAGATCATGTGACCCCTGACTCCTCCCCTCCTGTGACCTCATCACAGGTCCTGTGCGCACAGAGCAGCCATATATGTGGAGTGCGGCTCTGCGGGTGGAGGTCGGTGCTGGAGATTCCCCATTACTGGGCGCGGGGGGACATTAACCCCTTCAGCACTGAGGAGACTCTTTTGGGGTCCCTTTGTGATGTGAACAGTGAGGTAACAGCTGTGGACAGAGGGATCAGGCTGGTACACACCGTCGTCTATTGGAGATTTCCGGTAAGCAGCGTTTCCCGTTCCCCCTCATATATGGAGATTTTGGGATCTTCGCCCTAGAACATGTGAAAAATGAGGATGAATGAACTCATGGAGATCAACATCCAACACTGCGGAGACACCATCGCATGTTTCTCAACGCAGTGATTCTAGCGCAATGCCCCCATCCCTTACGGGAAATACACAAAAACGCACAACACAACAGCCGCGGAGACACCATCACATGTTTCTCAACGCAAGCAATGACTAGCCAGGTCTTTCCCCGGGAAGGAACAACCACGGGAAGGGCAGTCTCCAGTGAAGGAAACCACCTATGCCAAAACATGGTATCCATCCACAGACAGCTGTTTCGGGGTATTGCCCCTCATCAGTGTGGAGTAGGAAACTAGAACAGGCAGCGTATAGTTCCCCATGTGACCTCTGCCCCCAGACTTCTGCGGCTCCTGTCGGTGATTGACCTTGTGCTTTGTTTCCGCTCATAGTAAATACAAGTCGGATTGGAAGCTGCAGACGCCTATAATGGGGACGTGTTGCTGGGTAACGAGGGGGGAGACGCGGGATGGAAATATTTCCCCCTTAGTTTCCCATAAGAATAGTGGCCCCAATAACGTTGGGCTGAGACTTGGACACACGACCTTGTGCCGTTACACAATTTGTGGTGACAGTTTCTCAGTAATATTATCGGAGCTCCTATCCTTAGAGTGAGCCCCTGCGGTGACATCCAGGAGACCCCACAGAATTCAGGAACTCCCATGGGGGCATTCCGGGCCTTCACTATCCATGACTGAAGCAATGGACCTGTCTGTGGTCTCTGGGCCGGGCTGTCTCCCCTGTATCTGTAGAGTATGGAGCTGACACTGTCGTTTTTAGGCACTGGGATTGTGAATATACAGCACAAATGCCAATAGTAGTCAGAAATTGACAATAAATTCTCACCCAAAATGTATGATATATAACAGCAAGTAAGATAAAATATAACTTTTAATACATAACTTAAAAAATTAATCCTAAGGTGTCACCAATTAGTGATTAAAATGAGATGCCCATACATTGGGTGATCCTCAAGGGATAATTAGATACACCCATAAAGCATCAGATAGGAATATAGAATGCAGTTAGTGTAACATCCAAACAGCAATCTATATATATTGGATACAGCATAAAAGATAGCAGCAAAATGCCATAACCAAATGCACTCATATGTTTATATACTGGCTAGACCAAAAAAAGGGGGAAGAGGTTCATAGCCACAAATAGATGAGAATAATAAAAGGAACAATCTCACCAATATTTTGCAGACGGTCAGGAGTCTCCAGGAATACTCATCATACGTATGGATAAGCAGCAGTGGGAGTACAATACCCTGTCACAACCCTCATAAGCTGCATTACCTGATCCCCAGACTCCTGCCCTGACAAGGGCAGTCCACAACTAGCCCTAGATTGCACAAGCCCTACACTTTCCCTTCAACGCTCCTTGAAGGGAAATTGTAGGGCTTGTGCAATCTAGGGCTAGTTGTGGACTGCCCTTGTCAGGGCAGGAGTCTGGGGATCAGGTAATGCAGCTTATGAGGGTTGTGACAGGGTATTGTACTCCCACTGCTGCTTATCCATACGTATGATGAGTATTCCTGGAGACTCCTGACCGTCTGCAAAATATTGGTGAGATTGTTCCTTTTATTATTCTCATCTATTTGTGGCTATGAACCTCTTCCCCCTTTTTTTGGTCTAGCCAGTATATAAACATATGAGTGCATTTGGTTATGGCACTGGGATTGTGCAATCACAAAGCCGCTGATGGGTGTTACAATTGTTACAAATATCAGGGAAAACTTTGTCAGTGACCTCCTGTACTGAGGACGACATTCTGCAGAAGTCTTCTGGGAAGGAAAAAAAGCCAGTAGGAGAATCTGTATAGAACCTGCCATTTCTGAGACATACTAGGTGGCGGGTAAATTTGTCCGCAGTAGTATTTCCCATCATGTGAACCTGCACAGTAGTAGTCAGTTGCTTCTGAATATGTCTCCATAGGTAAGATTTTATACAGGTATTCAGCTCGTCTGCTGGTGTTGCTCCATAAAGAACAGGTGACGTTTGGCAGAAGTCACCTGCAAACACTACAGCAATTAAGTAATTGGATCGCAGATCTTTCAAGGTGCGATCGAAGGTCTGACTCTTGTCCACTTTCTTGTGTGCCATGGTACATTCATCCCTATCAATTTCCAAGTCTGTAACACTTTAGCTTTCCATGAGCTCTCAGTGATATTATAGATGGCAGTTTCCAAGAGTGCTAGATTCAAGGCAATCCTAGTCCATCTTAGAGAGCGTCCACAATCCCAGACAAGGCAACAGCCGGAGCAATGTTATTGATTGCGCAAATTTCTGTGAGCATCAAATTAATGAAGAATGTTTTACCGGAACCTCCTGGGGCATCAAAGAAAACAGTCTCCCATTTCCACTTGGAATCTGACCCATGATTGCCAAATACGCTGATCTGTGGTCAGATGCTGTTAAATCATGTCAGACAGGCCCTGACCGTTAAGAAGCTCTTCCCTTGTCTCTGGCCAAGTTGGATTACACGTAACTGTAATTAGCAAATCTGGGCGGCCAACATATGTCATGTCGTCCTGAGCGTATGCGTGCTTATGTATGGGAATTCCTGTAAATATAGCTGGTAAAATAACCATACGCCCAATGTCCACCGCGCTGCCATCATTAGCAAAAACATTTCTTAAATGTTTGTATCCATCCTCTATGGTTTTGGTGGTTCAGTCATATGTACAAAAGATGCTCACTTTCCACCTTGGCATTGTAAAATGTGGTTTGATAAACCATGTCTGATCATTATTTGGTGGGCGTAAAAGTCCGTAGATGATATATTTTTATTGGTTGGCCTAACAGTGTTAGAATAAGTGATCGCCATCTTGGCCATTGTAAAATATTATCGGATATCGCAGAGCATCGTATGATCTATCTGTAATATGTTGAAGATTTTCACTTCGTCGCTGAATATTGATATATCGGCTTAGAAAGTCCCGTCCAACCATTACAATAGCTACTTCACTAAAGCCCCCGTTACACACTGTGATATCGCTAGCAATATCGCTGTAAAGTCACCGATTTTGCTAGCGATATCGCTGTGTCTGATACTTACCTCCGACCGGCTCCCCCGCTGGTTATCGCTGATCGCGCGAGAAGCTCCTGGACCATTCCTTGTCTGTCACTTCCTGCGGCGCTTCCTGTGGCGCTGACGAGCGACGCGTGGAGCCGGGCGGGAGGACGCAGGATCGCCGCGTCTGACAGGTAAGTAGTGACCCCCGACCCCTGCGATGTCGCTGGTGAGATCTGCCTGTGTGGCAGCTCACTAGTGACCACCTAGCGATGCACCAGCGATTCTGACTGCGTCATATCGTTGGTCGGGATCGCTGGTACATCGCTTAAGGGCCAGTCACACTAAGAGATATCGCTAGCAATATCGCTATAACTAGTGACGTTATAGCGATATTGCTAGCGATATTGCTAGCGATATCTCTGTGTGTGATACCTCCGACCGGCTCCCCCGCTGGTTATCGCTGATCGCGCGAGAACGTCCTGGACTGTTTCTCGTCGTCAGCTTCCTGCTGGGAAGACGAGCGACGCGTGGAGCCGGGCGGGAGGACGCAGGATCGCCTGGTGTGACAGGTAAGTAGCGACCCCCGTCCCCAGTGATGTCGCTGGTGAGATCTGCCTGTGTGGCAGCTCACTAGCGACCACTTAGCGATGTAGCAGCGATCCTGACCGCGTCATATCGCTGGTCGGGATCGCTGGTACATCGCTAAGTGTGACAGTACCTTAACACTGGGAGAATTACATCGCCTATTGTGCTCACAAACTAGTGTCTTATCTGCTCTTATTAGAACCTGATATGCGAGGTTCGTCACTTGGCATTCTTTCTAAGGCTGTTTTATACAGGTTTACTAACTGTGTTGATGGAAAAATTCAAAATACGGTAATGTCTTTTTTCGTCTCTTTCATCTATTTATCTCCCAAAAATTAGATCTGCAAAAATTTGGGCTCTTCATTTGCTACAGGAAGCATCGTACCTATTTTGGGATATATTTGACCCTGGACTTTAAAAGTAGGCATAAATCTTGTTTTCTCAAGTCCAGCTGTCATATAAAAGGATATCATTTGGAAAAATGAATTGTATCTCCTGTAACAATGCTACTCACTTGAGAGCAAGATGAGGAATCACAGGAACCGTTTCTATTTAAAAGTCAGGCTGGTTTATTTCAGTCCTCATAAGCTGCATCACAGGAAAACTCAAACACAGCCTTTGTCCGGCACAAAGTGAAACATAAAGGAAAAAGTTCATGCAATAGTGCGGCTTCCCCTGCTTGAGTTATAGTCCAGGTCCCATTTTACAATGTGAACCACTCCCACAGGTGGAGATATGGTGAGCAGCTATCCCGCTTTAACTCTTTTAGATGCTCACAATAAGATCTGGCCCTAATATGGCCTATTAACCCCTCTTAGTACTATGTGCACTAGAGCATTACTACAGGTTTATATCACATATGAAGCTTTGTGATACATATTTCCAATCCACTATGTGTCCCACAGCAACCTTCCACCTCTGCCTAAAGCCGTGGGCCTTGGCACCTTCTACCACTAGACACAGGATTCTCGAGAGAGCATAGCCATTACCATGTGACTTCCCGGCTGTATGTTTTACAAGGCAGTGGAATTCTTGCAAGTCGAAAAACCAGAGGGTAACACAAGAATTTTTCTCCCTCATTTACCTGAGCGGAGCATGGTCTAGCACTAATTTAAATTTTCGCCCTAAGAGATAGTATCACAATGTGTCCATCACCCACTTTATGGCCAAGCAATGGAATATTTTTCTCACATGCCAACAGTTTCCTTCTCGGGTAGAGAACAGGATGTTCCTCTCCATGAATCTGCTGAGAAAGCACCGCTCCTTATCCGACTTCTGAGGTTTCCGTTTGGAGACACAAATTCCTTCTTATAGTTGGGGGGCTGCCAGGACCAGCTGCTTTCAAACAGATACTTTCAGTTCTTGAAAGGCCATCTCCGCCTCCGAAGTCCATTTGGCCATAACCGATTTTGTCCCCTTAAGGAATTCTGTCAGGGTTGCGGCCATCATGGCAAAGTTTGGGATGAACCTCCTGTAGTACCACACGATTCTCAGAAAGGCCCCAACTTTTTTTTTTAAAAGGGCTTTCGGCCAGTTCGTGATTGCAACTACTTTATCTGGTGCTTAATTTCACCTCTACCTACTACATAACCAAGGTATTTGGTCTCCTCTTTCCTCATGGCACATACTGTATGTTTGGATTTATAGAAAACCACCTTTCCTGTGAGCATCAAACATCTGGATCTTTTGCAGATGACTTCCCAATCCAAGCTGAAGATTACAATATCGTTCAGGTATGCTGTGACGTAGTTCTTATGGGATGCGAGGATCCTGTACATGGCCTTCTGGAAGGTTGCCTTAGCTCCCTGCAGTCCAAATGGCATTGGAAGCATCCGTCAGGCATAGAGAAAGCAGTCTTGTTTTTTACTTTTTTGACATGGGGATTCGCGAATATCTCTTTGTTAGATCCACCAAGGTTATTATGTATCTTGCCTATCCAAATCTCTCGATCAGCTCATAGACACGCTGCATCAGATATATGTCGAACTTGGAGACTTCATTCATCTTCCGATAATCATTACAGAATCTCCATTCTCCATCAGGTTTGTAACAAGGACAAGTGCCCTAGACCATCCGCTCTTAGATTCTTCAATGACTCCTAGATTCAGCTTTCGCTTCCCTTCCTTGGAGATAAATTCTGGGCAGGCCTTGGAATTCGGTAGGGCTTCAAGTTCACCCACACATGTGGTTCCAGCAGAACCTTGTGTTCTATGACATCTGTAGACCCCGACAAATTTGAGAACAGGTCCTATTTTTACTGCACAAATCCCAACACTGCTATTTTTGTGCCTTTGACAGCATCTCTGCTATTGTGACTGTGGAGACATGGGGAGTCGGAAGGCGCCCAGGTTTGCTAGCCAAAACCGCATGGACCAGGGATTGTTGCGATGAATGCCTGCTCTCCCTTTAACATGGGCATAACTCTATTCAAACAACACAGAGTGAGGGTAAAACTGTGTGGCAATGCTTTATTGAACCACAAAACAGGCAGATAACACGTAGAATAGTCCCAGCAAAATACCCCAAGATGGTGCACATTACAGAGTCTCACCCTTCCGCTGACTCACCAGGATAATGGCGGCTGTTACTTAAGAGCTCCCAAGGTCGACTACCCCACCTGTGGCATGCACACAGAGGAGGTAACGACAAGTATAGGGAGATGACAGTCCATTTAGTATATACAAGGCCAGATGATCTTAGGATCACAACCTGGCTTCATCTTCCAGGGTCGGTTACTCCACCTGTGGCAACCACACAGAGAGTAGGTAACGACAAGCGTAGGTCGATGACAGTCTATTGAGGTACAAGGCCAGTTAACCCAAGAGTCACAACCTGGCTTCTCAAACATATCCATGGTTCAGCATTGGTCAATGGAGCAGATCTGTATTCTTCCAACTGGGGCCGAAAACCCCTAGGTTGTTTTCTGTAGAATTATACATCCATGTCCCTCGTGATGGTGCAAAATATTGCCTACTATCCTGTCTCTGGTCCTTTGGATGTATGGATGGCTTGGCAGAATCTCTGGCTGACTAGCGCCCACATCTCTGCCTGCGGTCCCTCTCTCCCTGCAGAGACACCATCATACTCACCGCCGAGGCACCGGTCCTGCTCTTTCTGGGTCTGCTTCTGCCTGGGGTGCGTGCATTCCTAGCATGTCTCCAGACACTGTGCTTAAGATGCACACGCACACTTCCTCTTTCTTAAAGGGGCCATGTGCGTTCCTCTAAAGTGTCCCCAGCCAATAGCTGGAGGTCTTTTGTTATTTGAAGTGCCTCCTCCAACATGGAGGTGCCTGTGCAATGTTGAGTTTTTCTAACATGCTTGTCAGTTCTCAGGTCCCAGTACGTGTATCCTAGCCTGCAGCACCTGCTAGTTCTTTCTTCAACGGCAGCCGAGCCAGCTGCATCCGCCAGTGCTTTCCTCAACGGCAGCCGAGCCAGCAGCACCAGCCAGTGCTCACCTCAACAGCAGCCCAGCCAGCTGCACCTGCCAGTGCTCATATCTCTGTCACACTGTCCTGTCTGCACCTGCTTTTCCTGTCATCTTCTCTGCCTGCCTGCATCTGTAGGACATTCCCGCGCGCCATCCCAGCTACCTGTTCCTAGGGGTCAGTTGCCATCTACCCTAGGTCAGTCTTGGAGTGGCACCTGGATCACCTCCCTTGTCTCTCCATGGACCTCGGTGTCATTAGCTGCTGCATGTCCGTGGTGTGATTGGTTGAGGCTCCTAGTCACACCCCTCCAAGTCTTTCTTGGGCTTTGGCACAGTGGTTTTACCACCCAGCCCTTTACAGGCTGTCTCTCTGTCTGCCTCTGAGTCTCTTTATGCAGAGGCATGTAACCTATTTTTAGATTTAACAAGTGTCCTTCAGTCCAGCATCACAGATAAGGGGAAGAATGGTGACGACCAAGTCGCCTTGTTTAATTACGTAATCTATTTGCATAGATTTTCCTCCTCTGTTTTAAAAATCAGCAAACTATCTGGGCTAGACAATGTATAATTAGCATATCTGTAAATCTCACTAGTCATCCAGGATAATAGCACACTATGTTATATGAAATATCACCTTACAAGTCAATATTACAGGCTTACACAATTAAAAGTTTGTTTTCTTGACCAACCAGAAATCAACACTTAAATTCAAAAGCCAACATACAGATAAAAAGTCTATTCTTCTTGGTTTGCTAAAAAATAGTCGTCTGGTTAATTAAGATACAATGCTGTGTCTTCATAGTGACACCTTCAATGTCCCCTTCTGGCTTGATCAGCAAACATAAACTTTCAACAGGGTCCCTGTCGTGCCATGGCTTGATAATATTGACGTGGTAGACCTGGCACTGCTTACAACTTCCCGGTTGATAAGCCTTGTAGTTTGCGTCACCCAACTTTTCTACCACATCATGGGGGGCCTTGCCATTTGGCCAAAAACTTATACTCTACCGTGGGAATAAATACGAGGGCTCGATCCCCGATGCTGAATTACCTCACCCTGGCTGACCGGTTGTAAACCCGGGATTGAACCTCTTGGGCCTGGAGGAGATATCCCTAGCGTTTAACTGGCAGGTGAGACAGGACATGCAATACCTTAGGATATCCCAATGACAGCTGAGCCAATATAACCTCTGATTTACCGGTTCTTGGGTTTTGTTCACACCATATGGCCACCCAGGACATGGGAATGGGCCATGTCCAACACCCCTTTCTATAGGGTCCTGGTACCAACCACTGCTCTACTATTTCCTTTCTAAACTTAGTAACCAGGTACAAGTCCCCACTCATCATAAAATAGAAAATTTGGTCTCAGCCCTCAATTCCTGCACAATTATATTTTATAAGAGTTACTTTATTAAACGTCTCTTTTAGAGTTAGGTGCCTATGTTGGGCAGATCCAAAATTTCCTCTGGTCCTCCCTATCTCAGCATTTTCAGCCTCAGAGAATACTACCTCCTCATTCTTCACCATTACACAGAAGGGAAGCCTGTCAGGCTCTGGGGTTGGTGAGACTTATTTAGGGCCAACTCATCTCTTACCCTAGCAATCAAGGTCTCTACCCCTCCCCCTCAAGTCCCAAAACAACACAAAGTCCCAGCCTATGATAATTGGGTACAATAAATCCTGGACCATGCCAACCTCATGGGACTCAGTAGTTGATTCATTGACCCCCAATCTCTCAAAGAGCTCATTGATCTGGGGCATCACTTACGTATACATGAACACCTCATTCATCATACGATAATCATTACAAAACTGCCATTCCCCATTTTTACTTTGGCACAAGGACATTAGGACTGGATCAGCTGCTCGTTGATGATGCCCAGACTCAGCATTCTTCTCACCTTCTTCAAAATCATATTGCGGCAGGCTTCAGGGATTTGATACATCTTAAGGTTTACCCACAAGTGCTGTTCCGTCAGAACTTTATGCTCCATGGTTTGAGTACATCCCGGCAACTCTGAAAACAGATCTTTGTTTCGCTGGAGGAGTTCTCAGCACTGTTATTCCTGGGCCGGTGATAGTGTCTCTTCCACCTTGACATCCTCGACATTGGCTCCAGGCAGGGAGCTTCCCCCGGCTCGCTATCACTGCATGGCTTGAGCAGGTTGACCTGGTAGACCTGGTAGGGTTTTCTTCTCCCAGAATGGTGGACCTTATGGTTAACTTCGCTCAGTTTTTTGACCACTTCGCTTGGCCCTTGTCACTTTACCAGAAAGGACTACGACTTGATCTCCAGGGCTAATCTATCTCAGCCTTGCTGATCAATTGTAGACCCTTCATTGAGCCTCGTGTGCCTGGAGAAGGCTTTCTCTCACAATCGTCACTACCTCTGCAATTCTCTCCTGCATCTGGGTCACATGCTCGATGATGCTCTGGTGGGGTGTAACTTCTGCTTTCCATGTCTCCTTTGCAATATCCACAAAACCCCAAGTGTGATATAATGGGTGACGGCACTAAGAGTCTACAAAAGTGAGTCCTGACACCCTATAGGGCCCTGGTACTACCAGTTATTCCAATACCTCTCTCCCAGCTTTGTCATCCAATATAGCAAATCCCTGTTTACTGCAACGTGTGGAGACCTGCTGTCAGTCACTGGCTCTTGAGCAACCCGTTTAAATTGGTGACATTATCAGATGCCCCTTTTAGCTTAAGGTCCTTCAGATGAGCAGTCCCAATATTCTCCCCGAAAGTCTCCAACACAGCGATGTTGGACTCATGGGTCGCTGTCTCTTTTTCCTCGCCCGCAATCACACAAAGAGGAAACACATCTGCATCTGACTGTGATGGGGTGTTTTTTAGGACGAACTTGTACTTATCTGAGTCACTTGGCACCTCCCCTTTTTGCCATAAGTCCCAGAATAGGGTAAAGTCCAGCCTTATTATAACAGAACTGGGTGTATCAGGTCCTTGACCACTCCAACTTCATGGGACACAGTGCCACAGTTAATGTCTATAGTCACTCGAGCGAAAGTGTAGTCCTTACCATCCCTGTGAATAAAGAGAATGCCCAAAATCCTTCCAGGGATCAAATGGTAAAGGAGTGTGGCGTTTACATGGGTCACTAGGCTCCCCGTGTCCAAGAGTCCAGTCACCAGTACTCAGTTTATTGTCACAGGACATACCTGCGGCCCCCTTCCAGGCTGAGAGTCCACACTGGAAGCCAGATAGGTATAATACGAACTGTGCTGCCCTACACTGCAGTCCATTGCTTCGGTGTACATGTGACACCGAGGGGCTACATGCTTAGAACACTGACACCTCCAACAAATTAAGTTCTTAACTGTGGCTTCAAGCAACCCTTCAGTAGGCCCTTGGGGCTTTTGAGGCCCCCCATTTGTAGCTATAGCACCCCTCTTTTGAGAATCCATCTCTTTCTGTGTACCCCATCCGATACAATGACACCAGGTTTCCCTACTTACTTGTTGACCACCTAGACCTTTCCACTGTAAAGAAGAAAACTAAATATTGTAAAATGATAAATCTCATAGAATGTTAGAGTGGGAATGGACCTCCAGGATCATCGTGTCCATCCCCTGCTCAATGAAGGATGATATGTATATCCTTATATCTTCAGTAATTGTATAAATACAGAGGATTTTTATGGTGTTACATTGGCTCATCTTCTTCTTATTCAGTTCTCTACAATATCAGAACCTCTCGGGGAGGTCTTCTATATAAGAGAAGTTTCATGATTTACCCATCAAATATGGATATGGAAGGAGACAAGATCGCAGTAAAAATATTACACCTTACCCTAGAGATCCTCTTCCGGCTTACTGGAGAGGTGAGAGATTCTGATGACGTCACATTACATCATTCTTATCTATGGGAATAACAGATGGACAGAACTGGAGAGGTGAGGACTCTGGAAATGTCTGTAGTGAGATTTATTAATGTGTCTCTCCATAACCAGGATTACACAGTAGTGAAAAAGACCTCTAGTGAGCGCTGTCAGGACCCTGTGTCTGAGGGATGGGGAAGACCCCTGACCCCAATCACGGGGCCTCCACCACACCTGTTACATGAGGAAATCAATGACCAGAAGATCATAGAACTCGCCTACAAGATGATTGAGCTGCTGACTAGAGAGGTGATGCTGCTGGGACATTATACAGTAATGCTATGAAGGGATCGGTGGGGATGACGGTATCATTATATGTTTTCTATAAGGTTCCCATAAGGTGTCAGGATGTCGCTGTCTATATCTCCATGGAGGAGTGGGAGTATTTAGATGGACACAAAGATGTGTACAAGGACGTGATGATGGAGGTTCCCCAGCCCCTCACATCACCAGGTAAATAGACAGGACTAAATACACATGGTCTATAGTTATCTGTATGTAAAGAATGAATTCAGTCCCTGTATGTGTTTCCTCCAGATCTATCCAGTAAGAGGACAACACCAGAGAGATGTCCACAACCTCTTCTTCCACAGGAGTGTAAAGAAGAAGATCCCAATGTTCTTCGGGATCATCAGGTAGATGGAGAGAAGGTGTCAGGAGATCTCTGATATGTTGTGTAAACCGCTGTGAAGCTCTTGTGCTCAGTCTTGTTTTATCCACCAGGATTATTTCTGAATTTCCCCATGGTGGGACAATTAAAGGATTATCTTATCTTATATGTTTTATACTTGTGTATTGAGAACGGTGGAGATGGCAGGATTAGAGCTGATCATAGATGTGACTTCTCCATCTGTCTGTGACTTTTACAATATTTGTTTCAGGGTGAAGATCTGACCCATATTAATTCTACAGAGACATATGTGAGGGGTGATGAGTTGTGTAAAGAGGAGATTCCTACATATGACTACCCAGGTGAGTAGTTACCACTAAATTTCACAGATTCTTCTCAGTCACTGGCTGTGGTTTTGTTATCTGTGGTGTAGTCCGGCTGTGATCACCATTTTTCCTCAAGACTAGGGATAAGCGAACGTGCTCTGTGATACTCTGTTATCACTCGAGTTTCACGGTGCTCGGATGTCCGCATTACTCAGATATGATTGGATGCATATTTCACAACCAATAAGCATGCAGGGATTGCCTGCGCGTCACTGTAAAGCCATAGACATCTTGGTTGTGGAATTACTGTTATTTGAAAGTGTTTGTCTAGGCCTGTGTGTGTAAAGTATAATGAATCGGAGGCCTGTAGTGCTGATACTGGTGCTGAAGTTGACACATCATACTAACAGCCCTTTTAATGGCTAATTGATAGCTTATCTGTTTGTACCACATACAATCTGCATTTAGCCTACAGAGGGAGAGTCGCAGGAGCAGGGAGAGTGACAATACAGTCTGCACACTGGGATTATGGCTGTGCAGTCCGTTGGCAAATATATAGTTGCAGCATTTTTTTGGCGGGGGTGGGGGGCTGAGAAAATTGAATATATTTTGATCCATGAAGTATTATGTGCTTTGAGGTCCTTTTTTGTGTTACAAAAAAATTGTTGAAACATTTTCCTGGGTTAAATTTCTCACCCATACACCATTCCATAGTGTGGAGTACATTTCTGTGATCTTTAAAACTAAAAAAAAGTTAAAAATTTTGTAGGGTTACATTTCACAGCCATATATTATCCCATGGTCTGGGGTACATTTCTGTGATATATAACACTCTAAAAAAGCGTTGAAACATTTTTCTGGATTGTATTTGATTGTCAGCCTTACAATTTTGCATTCTTTCTGTTACAAAAATGGCTTTGACTGCTGCAGGTGAACATTTTTTTTCTTTTATTAAAAATAAACTTGGTTTTAAGAGACCTAGCAATTACAAAAATACTTAAGGCGTGTAGTAAGGCTAGGTTCACATTAGCGTTTGTGTGCACAGCCTATCATCTGCATGCGCAAACGCATGTCAAAATGCATGCAATCGCATGTTTACGGAGCGTTTATCCGCATCAGCTTACGCATGACAACAAAAACGCTGTGTTTGCATGCGTCTTTTACATGCATTTTTCAGTGCATGCGTTCGGAGAATTTCCTTGACACAAGCCACACCCAATGGGCATGTCTCATTTCCTGGACATGATTATATGAAAAAAGCATGCATTTCGAACACATGCGTATACATGTCCTTGTGTACGCATGCGTTTCCATAGACAGAAATGCTTTCTTTTACGAACTCATGCGCATGCCTGTGCATATTTGAGGGACTTTTGACACCTCAAAAAATGCAACATGATGCGTTCGCCGGACACCACGAAATGACGCATGCGTACGCGTTTCCATGCGAATGCATGCAAACGCATGTCCCTTCGTACACCATGTTAAAGGTAGGGAAACGTGACGCATGCGGATTGCTGCAGATGAAACGCTGCTCACACATACGCAAATGTGAAAGCAGCCTAAGGGATGGGGAAGTTGAAGTTCTGAGGAAGGTGCATGCAGATGCCAAGGATGTGGGGCAGGTGCAATTATGTCTGTTGCTGAAGTACAAGAAACCTGGTCATCCACGACAAATAAGTTCCTGTCCCACCTTGCGTGGAGGCACAGTACACCACTTCTGGAGCCAGAGCAGTGCACACAAGTGGTCGGTTGGATAGCAGATAATGCTTCCAGCAAGCTTGGCAGCACTACCCTGTCTTCTACATGGTCCAGTCTCACCAGTCCATAGTCTGGATCACTTAATTCTCACCCTGATCCTCCTTTCTCACACCATGTTGAATCCCAGGAGACTAGTAATCCCAAAAGAGGACACTCGAAGGAGCTCTTGACAGCATTTCTTGATTGTGGCCTCTGAACCTGCATGCTCCAAGAGGGACAGGAGGGCATGCTGTTTAGTGATGCACAAACCTTAGCGCTGCTACGGCTACAAGAAGAGGAGAGTGGGGAACAGTAAATTTTGGCTAAGGAGGATGATGATGAGAGACAGTTGCCGATAAGTCACAAAGTAGGAGGACAAGGGTGCCGGGGTGGGTGGAAGACAAGATAGTGGATAACAACGTCACCAACCCAATCTGGGAAGCTGGCATCACCAAAACAATAAGGAAGAGGCAGTGGAGTGACCAGAGGGAGAAGGCGAGCAACTGTTCCGCAGAGCACGGCACTCCTGAATTTCTCCTTCAAATAGGTGATCCCCAGTCTGGGATTTTTTAAAGAAAGTTCTGAGACAAACAAAATGACCATTTCCAACCTGTGCCATGCCAAGATCTGCAGGGGCCTGACCACTAAGAACCTAACCACCACAATCAGCATGAATAGGCACACGTCATCTAAGCACCCGACTCGGTGGGCCAAATGCCTCGATCCATGATTGGTGCCATTGGGTGACATCACTGACTCTTCTCCTGTTCTAGGTGCTTCTCAATCCACTGTCCAAAACACTGGAATAGATGCCTCCTACCCTGCACTTATCCTTGCACATTCTGACACCATCATCAGGCAATTCCAAATCCTTGTCCCAGCACTGCATTCAGCTGTACCTACCCCAGGACTTGAAATGAAAGAGAAAGCTTGCAGCAAACCACCCAAAGGCTAAAGAGATATATTTCCAGGCTGTGCCTTGGTAATGTTGCCTTTTCGTCTTGTTAACACGGAGGATTTCCGCCAACTCATGGCGGCAGCCGTCCCTTCGTACTTGGTCCCCAGTCACCACTTTTTCTCTCGGTGAGTCGTTTCCGCCTTTTACCAGCATGTGTCCAGGAACATCACCCATGTCCTTATCAAGGCACTTACTGGGATGGCCCACTTTATGACCGACACGTGGACAAGTACTTGTGGCCAAGGACGTTAAATTTCCCTGACAACTCACTGGGTAAATATTGTGGAGGCTGGGGTCGACTAATATACTGGCATGGCACATGTGCTCCAGACGCCGCGGATTGCTGATCATACTTCTATCAGGGTTTACTTCACCTCCTACCGCAGTTCCTGCTCCCCCTCCTGCTCCTCCTCCGTCTCCAATCTCACATCCTCCACATCAGCTGGATGCTCTGCAGCACTACCTCAGCAAAGCGGCAACAGGCTCTGCTGAAGCTCAGACACACTACAAAAAAACGCATACGCGTACAAACGCATGTGTATGCGCACCTATGCGCACCCATGTAAAAGATAGGGGAAAAAACACATGCTTTTTTGCGCTAAAAAACAGCGCAAAAAACGCAAGTGTGAAACCAGCCTTAGCTGATTGGCGCAACCGGGGGGTTGTGGCCCCACTTTGCCACAGCCCAGACTACCCTGGAAGGTGCGTGACTGGGCGTCAATACGACAGCTACCTTGGTTTTCACTGGAGCCTCTGATGGTGAGGTCAGGCTTGTGCGGCAGGTAGCTGCCGGGTGCCACTCCAGGGTGGTGTCTGGCTGTGGCTGCTGATCCCACTCAGGAACAGGACACCTGGACAGGTGTGAGGGACTAGCAGGCTGAAACACAGGGCAAGCAGGCACGGCTGAGACACAGGGCAAGCGGGCACGGCTGAGACACCAGGCAGGCGGGCACGGCTTGAGACACTGGACAGGCGGGCACGGCTTGAGACACTGGACAGGCGGGCACGGCTTGGAGACACTGGACAGGCGGGCACGGCTTGGAGACACTGGAAAGGCGGGCACGGCTTGGAGACACTGGACAGGCGGGCACGGCTTGGAGACACTGGACAGGCGGACACGGCTTGGAGACACTGGACAGGCGGGCACGGCTTGGAGACACTGGACAGGCGGGCACGGCTTGGAGACACTGGACAGGTGGGCACGGCTTGGAGACACTGGACATGCGGGCACGGCTTGGAGACACAGGACAGGCAGGTGTGGTGTGGTGTATGAAGGAACAGGTAGGGGCCTGTTCACACAGCAGGGGCAGGTATAGGTTTAGGCAGGAAGTGGAACAGGTTAGGAACTGAGCCGCAGGAGTGCGGAGTAGGCGGGGCTGCAAGGGAGCCGAACAGGCAGAGCGGCTAGGGAGCTGAGCAGGCAGAGCGGCTAGGGAGCCGAGCAGGCAGAGCGGCTAGGGAGCCGAGCAGGCAGAGCGGCAAGGGAGCCGAGCAGGCAGAGCGACTAGGGAGCCGAGCAGGCAGAACGGCTAGGGAGCAGAGCGGCAAAGGAGCCGAGCAGACAGAGCGGCAAGGGAGTCGCGGCACAGACAGAGCTGCAAGGGTGCAGAGGCTCAGACAGGGAAGACACAAGGAAGACACAGCAGGGGCGGAAGCCACAGACAAGGAGACAGTACAAGACAAGGTACAGGATATACAGCCTCCTGAGTGGCAGAAGGACAAGAAAACACAAGGCTAGGACTGGGACACAGAGACCAGAATATGCAGCCTCCTGGAGGGCAGACAAAGAATACAAAACAAGGCTAGAGTATTCCTCCAGGGAAGGAGATACACAGAACAGGGCCTGGCTTCCTCAGCAGCAAAACACTAACTGAGTATAGACATTGCACAGGCCAGGATTAGTGGGTGTGGCGACCCTATATAGTAAAGGGCTCCAGGTGATTGGTCGGGGACAGATTGGACAGAGCAGAATTATCTCTTCATGTTACAGAAAGAGAAGAAATTTGAAGTGCACCTGAAGAAACAGAGGAATGGAGACATGTGACCCAGAGAAGCAGGAGGATCAGGAGGCAGTCAGCACCCATACTGCTCAGAAACCAGTACCAGGCTCTCACGCAGGAAAACGATGAAGAAATACATCAGGATAAGACTTTGCCAACAAACAGCAACCTTGTACGCCTTCAGAGTCCTCCTGGATGGAGAAAGAAAAATGTTGTGAAGAAGAAACGGAGAGTGGTGGTCATGGGGGATTCCCTGTTGAGAGGAACAGAGGCCGCTATCTGCAGACCGGATATAACTTCAAGAGAAATGTGCTGTCTTCCAGGTGCAAAAATTAAAGATGTGTCTGACAGGATATCAGGACTCTTCAGACCTACAGATGACTACCCATTCCTGCTACTACATGTGGGGACAAATGACACCGCAAGAAATGACCTGGAAACCATCTGCAGAGACTTTGAAGACTTAGGCAAGAAAGTGAAAGAACTGGGAGCGCAGGTGGTCTTCTCTTCCATCCTCCCAGTGGATGGCCATGGAACAAGGAGGTGGAATAAGATTCTGCAGGTGAACAACTGGCTACGTCGATGGTGCCGTCAGCAACGATTTGGATTTCTGGATCACGGAGTGAACTACTTATACGATGGACTACTTGCTAGAGATGGGGTGCACCTTACGAAGACTGGAAAGCATGTATTTGGAAGTCGCCTTGCTACACTTGTAAGGAGAGCTTTATACTAGAACAACATGGGAAGGGAAGCAAAAGACCAGAAAAAGCCAAACACCTGACAAATGCTATTGAGAACCCTGCTATTAGAAGTGGAAAGGAAGAACAAAGACAAAAGTATCTAATTAATAAAAATATTGGAGAAAGAGAAACCAATCACAAACTAAAATGTTTCTATACTAATGCACAAAGCATGGGCAACAAACAAGGAGAATTGGAACTACTAACACAGGAAAAGAAATATGATGTCATTGGAATCACTGAAACTTGGTGGGACAATACACATGATTGGAATACAAGACTAGAAGGATACAACTTATTTGCAAGAAACAGACTTGATAAACGAGGAGGGGGTGTCGCATTGTATGTTAGAAACGCGTATATCTGCACAGAGATTGAAGCTTCAGAGACTGGAAGTTCTGTGGAAACTGTTTGGGTAAGAATACAAGGAGAGAACAATGGAAAGGACACCATTGTAGGCATTTACTACAGGCCGCCTGTGCAAGCTGAAGATATGGATGAACTCTTTATGCATCAAATGGCCAAGTTCTCCAAAAAATATGACATAGTTGTCATGGGAGATTTCAACTATCCAGACATTTGTTGGGAATCTCTCTCAGGCAAAACTAACAGGTCAAGGAAATTCTTATCCTCTCTTGCTGACAACTTTATCTTCCAAAAGGTAGGGGAGAAAACAAGGGGAACTGCTACCTTGGATCTAATCCTTATAAACAGGGAGGAAATGGTTGAGGAGGTAAAAGTGGCTGGGACCCTAGGAGGTAGCGACCATGCTATTTTAGAATTTTGGATAACTAGAGGCGGAAGACCTGTGAAGACTCAGACGTCAAGGTTAGATTTCAGAAAGACAGATTTTAAGGGATTCAGAAAGAGAATTGGAGGGATCCAATGGCTGGATATCCTTAAAGACAAAAATGTCCAGGAAGGATGGGAAATCTTGAAAAATGAAATTCTCAAAGCACAGTTGTTAACAATTCCGAAAAGAGGGAAGAATAGGAAGCATTTAAGGAAACCAGGATGGATGAACACAGAACTTAAGCACATGCTAAAAAGGAAGAACAAAATGTTTATAAAATGGAAATTTTCTCTCAGAAAGGAAATGTAACATCAACTGTTCTTCACTGTCCTATTAAGGGAATAGAAGAATCTAGGATATCTATAAACAGAAAGATAGTGAGGAAACACTTACGGTAGCTAACCTAAATGAATTCAAGTCTCCAGGTCTAGATGAATTACACCCCAGAGTACTGAAGGAGATAGCAGAAGAAATTTTTGAACCCCTCTCCATAATCTTTGAAAATTCTTGGAGAACAGGAGAAGTGCCAGAAGACTGGAGAAGAGCAAATGTTGTTCCTATCTTCAAAAAGGGGAAGAAGGTGGACCCAGGCAACTATAGGCCGGTGAGTCTGACTTCTATACCAGGAAAGATCTTTGAACAAATTATTAAACAACATGTATGTCAATACCTGGATAAGAATGAAGTGATTAAACAGAGTCAGCATGGGTTTGTAACTAATAAGTCATGTCAGACTAACTTAATTTCCTTCTATGACGGTATCACTGATTGGGTGGATCAAGGAAATGCTGTAGATATACTATATCTTGACTTCAGCAAAGCATTTGACAAGGTCTCTCATACAATCCTTATTGAAAAAATGACTAAGTATGGAATGGACAAGGCAACTGTTAGGTGGATTCATAACTGGCTTAGTGATCGGACCCAAAGAGTGGTCGTAAATGGCTGCACATCCAGTTGGAAGAATGTCTCAAGTGGGGTACCACAGGGCTCTGTCCTTGTCCCTGTATTGTTCAACATCTTTATCAACGATTTAGATGAAGGAATTGAGGGTAAACTGATTAAATTTGCTGATGACACAAAGCTAGGAGGGATAGCTAATACTAGAGAAGAGAGAGAGAGGATTCAAAAAGATTTAAATAAACTGGAGAAGTGGGCAGCAACTAACAGAATGGTTTTTAACAGGGAGAAATGCAAAGTACTACATCTGGGCAATAAAAATGAAAAAAGCATATACAGAATGGGAGGAATAGGGCTTAGTGACAGCACATGTGAAAAAGACTTGGGTATACTAATAGATCACAGACTGAATATGAGTCAACAATGTGATGCAGCAGCAAAAAAGGCAAATGCAATTCTAGGATGTATTAACAGAAGCATACAGTCTAGATCACGTGAAGTCATTATTTCCCTCTACTCCTCTTTGGTCAGACCTCATCTGGAATATTGTGTCCAGTTTTGGGCACCACATTTTAAAAAAGACATCAACAAACTGGAGCAAGTTCAGAAAAGAGCGACCAGAATGGTGACCGGTCTGCAAACCCTGTCTTATGAGGAAAGGTTGCAGGATTTGGGAATGTTTAGTTTGCAAAAGAGAAGACTGAGAATGGACTTAATAGCTGTCTACAAATATCTAAAGGGCTGTCACATTGTAGAACGATCAACTTTATTCTCATTTGCACAAGGAAAGACTAGAAGCAATGGGATGAAACTGAATGGGAGGAGACACAGATTAGATATTAGAAAAAACTTTTTGACAGTTAGAGTGATCAATGAGTGAAACAGGCTGCCACGAGAAGTGGTGAGTTCTCCTTCAATGGAAGTCTTCAAACAGAGGCTGGTCAGGCATCTGACTGGGATGATTTAGCGAATCCTGCTTTGAGCAGGGGGTTGGACCAGATGGCCCAGGAGGTCCCTTCCAACTCTACGATTCTATGATTCTATGATTCTATGGACCGGTGCACCCTGACTGCATAAGAAGCAGAGAGTTCAGGCGCCGCCCCCCTATACACACAGTCAGGAAACATGAAGAGAGCAAGCAGGAAAACAAGAGGCATAGCGCATGGAGATGGCAGCAGACAGAAATCACCGCATGACCTGGAGCAGCAAGTAAGTTGGTGTGCGGGGATGGGAGGCCATGCAGTGATGCCAGCAGGGTTGTTACAACGGGCATCATGTTGAAGGCGCTAGTAAAAAGATGATAAAAAACAGGGTATTTGATTGATACATTTTTTGCAAAAAATGTTTACTAAGCCGCTCTACCAAACGTCAAGGTAACCCGTGTCAGAGCAGTCCCTAACTGATGTATTTAAAAACCTGATCATGTGTATAATACCTACTGTATATGACCAGGTGTTTTTTATCATCTTTTTACTAGCACTTGTTCTTTATTGTTACTTTTTTACAACATAGTATTCTTACACATTTTATTGTGTTTTTCTGTGTTTCAGTCTTTTGGTGGTGTGAACATTGTCCTACAGACTTGTTCACTGTGTGCATGGCCCATGTGTTTGCATTTAATTGGTTTCTTGTTTTTACAAGATTAGGGAGGTTTCCACCCCTTCCTTGTGGGCCATGCATATATAAGCCGTTCTCTGCAGTGTGTCCACATCGGACATCACCTGTCTGAATCCTGCTCATATAGGTATTATACACATGTTCAGGTTTTTAAATACATCAGTTAGGGACTGCTCTGACACAAGTTACCTTGACGTTTGGTAGAGCGGTTTAGTATACATTTTTTGCAAAAACGTATCAACCAAATACCCTGTTTTTTATCATCTTTTTACTAGCACTTGCTGTTTATTGTTACTTTTTTACAACAAAGTATTTTTACACGTTTTATTAGGTTTTTCTGTGTTTCACTGTTGGAATGCATGTCTGATTTAAGGGAGTAGTTGAGGGCACGGGTGGAGGAGGCAGAAGCAGTGGAGGAACTGTTAGATACAGAGGGTTTTCCTGCAAGCCTTGGGGATTCAAAGACTTGTGAAGCAGCCCCTTGACCACCAGCCACCAGAGCCACTCAGCACCCAGTCAGTGACATGAAATGTCCCTGCCCATATTTGCTCCTCCAGGCTATTGCATAAGGGTACATCAGGAGGCTTAATCCTTTAGCTTTGTACTTTTGAATTTACATTGGAGCATCATATTTCCGGCCACGATGAGAGCCACGGCCCTAATACAATTGTGTAGGGCGAAACGCGTTGAGGCGACACTGCCGAGGTGTGACAGAGCCAATTATCTCAGGCTGACTGTGAATATATTAGTTCCATTATAAATGCAGGGACGAGGCGACACTGCAGCGACACTGCTATCAATACGGCTCAGCATCTCTGGCAGACTGTAGATATATACATTATTCAAATTTAAATAAAGGGATAGCACGTGCCTATGAGAGGTGGCCTCTGGGGACTGAGTGAATGAGTGTATCCATTCAGTTCCTGGATATCCCTCGTTTGTTTCAGTTGGGCAAAGGAGCTTTTTTGTGGTCAACAGACTGTATTAGGGAGATTTGTTATTCCGTTGGGGACAATGTGCAATAACATAAACACTTTAGTTTACTGACAGTCTACTTGTGAAATGGCTGTCAATAATTAGGAATAATGCAGTGGTATATCCTCAGGATAAGGGTATAATGCAATAATTATTAAACACTTCCCTTAAGAAAGGATACCTAGTGATATTCTCCTATATCATCAGAGGGTATCTGTGAATACAGTGTCATATTTTTAATATTTATATCGGTGTCCTTTGTGATCCACTTTTGATAGGGGTCTGATTGGACAGACTGCACACAAGCATGGTGGATGATTTGATTTATTATTTATTCACAATATTATTAAAAGTTAAGTTTTATTATTTCTCCACCACAGTCAGTGATTTTTGTGAAATGCACCTTGACAGACATAGTTTTTTTTTTCAGAGAATGGGTGATGATGGCGATATGCTGGTGTAGCGCAGGCACAGATTTCTTTGAGAAGTAATGGAAACTGGGCAAATAGTACTGAGGGACTGCGACGGCCATCATCTCTAGGAAACTGTCTGTATCCACCAGTCGGAAAGGCAGCGTTTCCGTGGCCAACAGATTGTAGATGGTGGAGTTCAAGCTCTTTGCTTTGGCATATGTAGGACACATTGTTTTATGTGACCAAAACTGCGGGACAGAGGGGTGGCTACTGTGCTGAGATAGGGTGTAGTATAGAGAACAGGACAAACTGCTGGAATGTGAGTAAGGTGCAGGTGGAGATGTTATGGTGGATTGAGAAACATGTGTTGTGCAGAATTCATCATCTTTCCCCCATCTCACTCTACCCCTCCACCAGACCCATCCATCAATGTCAATGGCTGCTTTCTTTCCCCAGTCCCACACGCTCGGTGCCTTGGGGTGATCCTCGACTCTGCGCTCTCTTTCAAACCACATATCCAAGCCCTCGTCTCCTCCTGCCGCCTCAAACTCAAAAATATTTTCCGGATCCGCTCATTCCTCAACCACGAAACCACAAAAACACTAGTGCATGTTCTTATCTCCCACCTTGACTACTGCAACCTCCTACTCTCTGGCCTCCTCTCTAGCACTCTGGCTCCGTTCCAGTCCATCCTAAACTCTGCTGCCCGACTAATCCACCTGTCTCCCCGCTATTCCCCAGCCTCCCCCCATGCCAGGCCCTTCACTGGCTTCCTATTGCCCAGAGGCTCCAATTCAAAACCCTAACCATGACATACAAAGCCATCCACAACCTGTCTCCTCCATACATCTGTGACATGGTCTCTAGGTACCTACCCGCACGCAACCTTCGATCATCTCAAGATCTCCTTCTCTACTCCCCCTTATCTCTTGTTCCCACAACCGCATACAAGACTTCTCCCGTGCTTCCCCCATACTCTGGAACTCTCTGCCGCAACCCATCAGACTCTCACCATCAACGGAAACTTGCAAACTGCACACTCTCGACCGGTGCTGGCCATAGCCAGAGTTAGGGCTGAGGATGCACTGCTTGTCATGGTTGCATCTCTTCATGTCTGTGTGGGAATCTGCAACATAACCTTCTTGTCTTCCTTCTCCTCTGCTGAGCTACTCAGCTGCATACCTTTGGGTTCACACCAAGTGGAATCTACAACCTCATTGTCATACTGTCTGTTCTCGCACTCCTCACCTTGAGAATCACCCTCCTCCTCTTCCTGCCCTGACACCACAATAGAGTCCGCATCCTTTGGTATTGGATTCTCACCAGGATCACCTCCAACCCCGGTGGTTAACACCTAACCCACGTACACGTCCATCATCAAGTCTGTACCCCCTTCCACCTCAACCTCGCTTTTTCCCACTCATGTTATATTTAACCTTCCCCTCTTGTAACTTGCTGTTTCACAAGCTTAGGCCCACAGCTGTCAGTCACCCGTCACTAAATGAACAATCACTATTTCTTTTCTTAGATAGTGTGCCTTAACAACACTGTTATACCTAATGATTTTTAAGTAGAAATCTGGCCTTTTGGTTTGTCTCTGAAACACAGTTTTATCACAAATGATTTGGATTAGCAAATGGAGCCACATTGTTTTTGCAAAATCTAGATAGATGCTGGAAGATCGATTTCACTCAGGACGGGATCCTATCTAGCTAACTGACAAGTTCACTTGCAGCGCTATCAGGAGTGGCTGCTCTGCACTGTGACATTGAGAAAATGGCATCAGCAAAACAAGATGTTCGCTTTTTATATGGCCAGCGACATGTGACTTCAGCAGACAATCACAGAAGACCTTGTCATGATGTTGTGGATGGTTTCTGCGCTCTGGCTGCCAGTCAACACACATAAAATGAAGGGGGGAGGATGGAAAGAGCGTGCCACTCCTCTAACCTCTCCACACCATCTCCCCTCATCAAACATGTCCCCCCGTCCCTCCCGCTTATCATACAGCACCACTATCCTAGCCAAAGTAAAAACAAAAGCATTAGTGGAAACGCAATTATTTACCGAACTGTGATCGAATTTTTCCAACTTTGAGTAAAAATGCTCGTAAAACCGAACACGAATCTGAATGCGCTACATTTGTGCTAAATTTGAGATTTTTGAACGTTTTCTGAACAAGTTCGCTCATCTCTAGTCTGGAGTACATTTCCTGACAATTTAAACATAATGTGTATAAGGCCCTCCTTTATGCCTAACACAGGGTGTATCTGAGTTCTTTATTTTTGGCAGTTCTTGCTTGTTTCTTAAGTGAAATTGAAATTTCCTATTTTTTAATAAAAAAATAATAATTTTGGTTTACTTAAATTGTTGTATTTTTAAATCATTTTTACATTTGGTCTTATATACAAGTCATTATACAGGGAAAAATATTTCTTAACATCATGTTTCATGTAAAATGCAATTTTTTGTCTGTTTGGAATGTTTAATTGTCACTCCATAAAGTGGAGTAAAAGTGTGACACAATTCTCAGCAGCGATCTGGGAGTTAGAGATGCTTCTATATGTCTTCCCCATGCTGTTCTCCTTCCATTCAGCACTTTTCCCATTCATTTGAATATTTTTACTGCCCCCCCCTCCCAGACCTTTTTGTAGGGTTTACCGTAAAAAAGCTTGGATTTTCCATTGACTCCCATTATACTCGTTACTCAAAACGAGCATTTGAGCATTAGGAATTACTTGGTTCGAGCAACGAGCACCCGAGCATTTTAGTGCTCGCTCATCTCTAGTCAAGACCCCCCCAACATTCTCCTCCATCCAAAACTGTTCAAATGACTTTGGGCATTGAAAGCCCTTTTCTATAGAACTTTCAACCTGGAGATCCACCTACCCCTGGGATTAGAAGATGCTGACCATTATCTACCCAGGTCTGAAAACTTCAAAGTAAAATCACAGTGTACGTAGAATGTGCTGACAAGTTAGAAAATCACTTGAAGAAAAACTTATGATGGGCCTGTAAGAGAAAGTGGAGGTTAATGATGGCGATGCTGTTGGCTTCCTAGAACCCTGATATCTTATTGGATGAATCTCCCTTCTCTCCCTTCTGTGCTGCTGAATGTTCTCATATGGTCGCTACAAGACCAGGTCCAGTCTTTCTGGCCAAACTTCACTTTTATGATCAACAGCATTGAATGTGCAGTGAGGCCAAGTGTGAATTTCGAGTTTCCTTTTTATCCTTAATTTTCAATTTCTTTTAAAACCAACTTAAAACACGATTGTGATAAACTACACAAAAAAACATTACACCTGTACCATGATATATCTCTAAGCTGTGCCTGGTTGATGGCTGTAATATACATTTATTCACACCTGCAGGAGATGTGTTGGCATGGCTCCAGCCCTGGTTTCATGGATTCACTCCATAACATAAATTCCATTATGTGTTTGTTCCTAAAGAATTCAGATTACTGCACAATCTCTCCTGAAATTGGGAGCACAAATTTCTACTCTTCTGGTCAGGACTCATAATAGCTCCATTGGTCCACCAGAAGTGCGTGCAACTCAGGTTTAGTGTTGATGTTCTTCCTCCTAACATGTAATGTGTTTTTTGATTCTGTATTTTTTTTACATATTCATTTTGTATGATAGTTTGATTGTAGTGGAATCGGCCTGATGTGAGTCTGTAACTCACTGGTAGTCTTTAAAAAAAGGTCTCCTTTGCCTCTGCCAAATGTCCGAGATCTAAATTTAAGACACTTCAGCTCTGCAGTATTATAAAAAGTTTTCTTTAATTGTCTAATATTTCATCTTGAAACTCATGTGCTAGAAAATATTGGATCTTATGATAGTTTAATTGCCAAGAGCTACCAAGCCCCATACTCTACTTACCCCAGAGAAGTTTCACCACTAGTTACTCATTTTTTACTGATGAAGATTGATTAGTTTGATCATTTCAGTAGATGTGTTATTGTCTATGGTCAGTTTTTGACTACAGTAGTTGGTGCTCAAAATATTGTGATTTAACCACTTCCTGCAGCCAGTTTTGTGTTCCTAATCAGGCCCCAAATCTGACGCATATCATTTATGTGGTGATATCTATGGAATTCTTCACAAAGGAAACAAATGGACCTTACAAATTATTTTCCAATTTCTCTTGAATTCGACAAGCCTCTATATACAGTTGTACACTACTCTCATGTCATATGGCAGGGTTAAGAAGGGAAGAAGCACCATTTAGCTATTTTAATGCAGATCTTGCTGGAATTCTTTGCAGACACAATGTATGGGGGGCATAAATCATGGTCACCGGGCAGCTCAAAAAATGGCCACCACGAACATGCTTGACATTATGTTGTCCATTTTCCAGATCCCATAGATTGCTTTAACCTTTATCCTTTAACCCATATACATGGATCTGGACTCACACAGCGAATCATAGGCTTGGGTCATTATGTTTCTAGCTGTTCTAGCTAGTGGTGTGAGATGGCAAGAAAAATAGTCAGGTAGCCGAGTCTGAACCAAAGGAGAACAAGACTATCTGGCAGCTTCTGGCTATATGCTTTGAGCTTTAGAATGTTGTGGTGCTTTCCAATTGGCTGAAGCAGGGAGCAGATTACTTTAGCTGGACAGCACACACACCCATAATACCAGACTGTACGGTACTACTGGTCCCAGTCACCCTAATCTTAGTGGCTGGATAGAGCTTGCGCCAGCCAGAGCTACTGGTTCTGACATCTCTTCCATCACCAGCGTCACCTGCAGATTGAATAAGGCGGCTCCTGTTGACAGATGTAGAAGTTGCAGGAACCGGTCCAGAGGAGATGGGGCACACAATTTGCAGAAGCCCTAATATGACAAAATGGCAGAAAACTAGAGCCATAGAAATCCCCATATAGTAACTCTATTTTGGAACCTATAACCTTTAATCTTTTGAAGTAGTGAGTATTTTGACTCCACAGGCATTTTTCCGAAATTGACACACAGTGGATGTTGGAGAGTGAAAATATGCCATTTTGCTACTGAATATATAGTGCCCAGATTGTGCTCCTGGAGACAAGAAAAACATAAATGAAGTGGGTTCTTCTCACTGGATTTGTTTATGGAAGCCTTGTTGCTTTTCAACAGCCCTTGAGCTACTAATAATATGAAAACTTCTGTTTTTCCATTGGCAGATGATGGACCTGACTGGGAGTGGAGACTTGTTTTTTATCATTTGAGTCGAGGTTTTTATTGGTATAGTTTTGACCTACATAACCTTTTTTGGTGGCTTTATTTTTCCATATTTAGGAGGCAGAAGGAACAAACAGTTGAACACCATGCTTCACTGGTTCATCCTATGAGGTTTTCTATTAGACTGTGAACTGTCATTGTCTTGGCGAGTAATTAAATACTTTTTCATAACTTGCCATTATTATAGACATTTTAACTAGAAATGTTCAAAAATAAAAAATTTCAAGGATATTTTATTTAAAAAAAAATTTGTTTTTTTTCTTAGCAGATGACTGTGCCAGGATATCGGAGGGACAGCTGACATCTTCAATTTTTAAATCGGATGATCTCGGGGTCCCACAGGATGCAACTGAAGTGACTGCCATTACTTCAGATATACCATCACCCCTTCACAGTAAAGATCTGTCATCTGAACCTTTGAAAAAGGTCTCGTCTTATGATTCATTACCGACTGCTAAGGAAAATAAAAGTCACAAAATAAGCATTAAAAAACAAATTATTCCTAAAGCAAATAAGCCATTTTCGTGTTCAGAATATGGAAATAATTTTTACCTCAGAAAGTCTTTTCTTAAACATCAAAAAATGCACACAGCAGAGAAAAGATTTTCTTGTTCCAAGTGTGAGAAATGTTTCAACCAGAAATCAGATCTTTTTAGACACCAGAGAAGTCACACAGGGGAGAAGCCATTTTCTTGTTCAGAATGTGGGAAATATTTTACACAGAAATCATATTTGGTTAAGCACCAGAGAACCCACACAGGTGAGAAGCCTTTTTCCTGTTCAGAATGTGGGAAATGTTTTATACAGAAATCAGATTTGGTTAAGCACCAGAGGACCCACACTGGTGAGAAGCCTTTTTCCTGTTCAGAATGTGGGAAATATTTTAACCAAAAATGGAATCTTGCTACACACCGAAGAACTCACACAGGGGAGAAGCCTTTTTTATGTTCAGAATGTGGGAAATGTTTTAACCAAAAGTCAGATTTGCTTAAGCACCAGAGAACTCACACAGGGGAGAAGCCGTTTTACTGTTTAGAATGTGGGAAATATTTTAAGCAGAAATGGAATCTTGTTATACACCAGAGAACTCACACAGGGGAGAAGCCTTTTTCATGTTCAGAATGTGGGAAATGTTTTGTGAATAAATCAAATCTTCTTAGTCACCAGAAGACTCACACAATGGAGAAGAATTTGTGATGTTCAGAATGTGGGTAATATTTTAACCAGACATGGAATCTTGTTATACGCCAAAAAAATCACATAGGGGAGAAGCCTTTTTCATGTTCAGAGTGTTGGAAACTCATACTCACCTTTTCTGCTGATGCCGTTTCAGGTGTGTTGGCACTCGAGTTCCTGGTGCTCATGTGAGGTTGTTACATCACATGAGCCCTGCACCCAATCAGCTGCGGATTCACTGTCGTGGCCTTCAGACAAATTGAACATCAACAGAAAACCAGGGGTTCTCTCTGACTTACTTTTATTATTCAATTTGTCTAAACATGAGGACAGTGACACCAACACTGATGGGATGCAGGGCTCATGCGACAACACAGCATTGTATCTTAATTAACCAGACCTCTATTTTCAGTAAGCCAGGAGGAATAGACTATTATCTATATGTTGGCTTTTGAATTTATGTGTTTCTTTCTGGTTCTTCAAGAAAACAGACTTTTGTTTGTTTAAACCTATAATATTGTGCTCTAATCCTGGATGACTAGTGATACAGGGTCATGGAACAATGATGTTTGCTGATATGTTGATTACAAATTGTCCAGGCCTATCAGTTTGTTGACTTGCAAAATAGAGGAGGAAAGACTATGCAAATAAATTACATAATCAAATAATTCGAGTTGGTCTTATCACTTTTCTTCCCCTTTACCTGAGAATACTGGGTATGTGCGCACATTACGGATTTGCCTCTGTAAAATTCTGCGTGGATTCTGCTTCTCTTGGCAGAAAACACAGTTGAAAATCTGCACGGTTTTGATGTGGTTTTGATGCAGATTTGATGCGGGATTTTAATATGGTTTTCTCTGCGGATTTGCAAGCTAAATAAAAATATATTATTTAACAAAAAAAAAATGTGATGTCATTTCCTCGTACAACCTCTTCTTTTACATTTTCCATTGAAGATCATTATATCATTACATACCATGTTCAACTATAATGTTTACACACACAAAATATATGTATCTTCGATTATATTTGTTATATATAATAATGTGTGCGTCTATGTATGTATGTATATATATATATATATATATATATACACACACACATATACAGCTCTGGAAGAAATTAACCCCTTCCTGACATGACGTACTATCCCGTCCAGGTGACCCGGGCCTGTATGACCGTGGACGGGATAGAACGTAATAGCGATCAGCTGCGCTCACGGGGGGAGCGCAGCTGATCGCGGCCGGGTGTCAGCTGATTATCACAGCTGACACCCGGCACTATGTGCCAGGAGCGGTCACGGACCACTCCCGACACACTGCGATCAGACATGATCGCAGTGTCCCAGGGGCATAGGGAAGCATCAGGGAGGGGGCTCCCTGCGTGCTTCCCTGAGACCCTCAGAACAACGCGATGTGCTCGCGTTGTCTCGAGGGCCTCCTCCCTACAGGCCCCCAGATCCAAGATGGCTGTGGGGGCCCTCCGGGTCCTGCAGGGAGGTGGCTTCTCCCTATTTAGTATCGCCGCGTCCGTAACGACCCACCCTATAAAACTGTCCCACTAGTTAACCCCATTAGTGAACCCCTTCAAATAAAAAACAAGGTAAAAAACATTGCTTTATCATCATACCACCGAACAAAAAGTGCAATGACACGCAATCAAAAAGATGGATATAAATAAACATGGTACCGCTGAAAACGTCATCTTGTCCCGCTAAAAACGAGCCACCATACAGCGTCATCAGCGAAAAAATAAGTTACAGCTCGCAGAATAAAGCGATGCAAAAATATATTTTATATTTTTATATAAAATTGTTTTTATTGAATAAAAGTGTCAAAACATAAAAATATAAATGAGGTATCGCTGTCATTGTACTCACCTGAAGAATAAAACGGTTTTATCAATTTTACCACACACGGAACGGTGTAAACGCACCCCCCCCAAAAAAAAAATTCATGAAATGCTAGTTTTTGTTCATTCTGCATCCCAAAAATCAGAATAAAAAGCGATCAAAAAATATCATCTACCCGAAAATGGTACCAAAAAAACCGTCAACTCGTCCCGCAAAAAATAAGACCTCACATGACTCTGTGGGTCAAAATCTGGAAAAAATTATAGCTCTCAAAATGTGGTGATGCAAAAAAAAGCGTATTTTAGAGTGTGACAGCTGCCAAACATAAAAACCCGCCATAGATAGTAAATCAAACCCCTCGTTATCACCCCCTTAGTTATTGAAAAATAATAAAATTAATAAAATGTATTTATTTCCATTTTCCCATTAGGGTTAGGGCTAGTGTTAGGGGTGTGTTGGGGTTAGGGTTGGAGTTAGAATTGGGGGGTTTCCACTGTTTAGGCACATCAGGGACTCTCCAAACGCGACATAGCATCTGATCTCAATTCCAGCCAATTCTGCATTGATAAAGTCAAACGGTGCTCCTTCCCTTCCAAGCTCTGCCATGGGCCCAAGCAGTGGTTTACCCCCACATATGGGGTATCAGCCTACTCAGGACAAATTGCACAACAACTTTTGGGGTCCAATTTCTCCTGTTACCCTTGAGAAAATAAAAATTGGGTGCAAAATTATCGTTTGTGGAAAAAAAATATGATTATTTTTATGACTCTACGTTAAAAACTTCTGTGAAGCACTTGGGGGATCAAAGTGCTCAACACACTTCTAGATGAGTTCCTTGGGGGGTCTAGTCTCCAAAATGGGGTCATTTGTGGGGGGTTTCCACTGTTTAGGCACATCAGGGGTTCTCCAAATGCGACATTACACCCGCAGACCATTCCATCAAAGTTTGCATTCCAAAACGACACTACTTCCCTTCCGAGCCCCAACGTGTGCCCATACAGTAGTTTACTCCCATATATGGGGTATCAGCATACACAGGACAAATTGGACAACAACTTTTGGGGTCCAATTTCTCCTGTTACCCTTGGGAAAATAAAAAAATTGGGGAGTAAAAGATGATGTTTGTGGAAAAAATGATTTTATTTTCATGCCTGAGCGTTATAAACTTCTGTGAAGCACTTGGGGGTTCAAGGTGCTCATCACACATCTAAATAAGTTCCTTGGGGGGTCTAGTTTCCAAAATGGTGTAATTTGTCGGGGGTTTCCACTGTTTACTTACATCAGGGGCTCTCCAAACGCGACATGGCGCCAGCCAATACTGCGTTAAAAAAAGTCAAACGGCACTCATTCCTTTCCAACCTCTGCCATGCACCCAAACAGTGGTTTACCCCCACAAATTGCACAATAACTTTTGGGGCCCTGTTTCCCTTTGGAAAATAAAAATTGGGGGTGAAAAGATCATTTTTGTGGAAAAAATGATTCTTTTAATTTTACGGCTGTGCGTTATAATCTTGTGTGAAGCCCTTGTGGGGTCAAAGTTCTCACCACATATCTAGATAAGTTCCTTGGGGGGTATAGTTTCCAAAATGGGGTCACTTGTTAGGGGTTTCCACTGTTTAGGCACATCAGAGGCTCTCCAAACGCGACATGGCGTCCGATCTCAATTCCAGCCAAATTTGCATTGGAAAAGTCAAACGGCGCTCCTTCCCTTCTGAGCTCTGCCATGCGCCGAAACAGTGGTTCCCCCCTCATATCAGGTATCGGTGTACTCAGGACAAATTGCACAATAACTTTTGCGGTCCAATTTCTCCGGTTACCCTTGGTAAAATAAAAAAAAAATTGGACCTGAAGTAATTATTTTGTGAAAAAAGTTAAATGTTCTTTTTTTCTTTCAACATTCAAAAAATTCCTGTGAAGCACCTGAAGGGTTTTTAAACTTCTTGAATGTGGTTTTGAGTACTTTGAGGGGTGCAGTTTTTAGAATGGTGTCACTTTTGGGTATTTTCTATCATATAGACCCCTCAAAGTGACTTTAAATGTGATGTGGTCCCTAAAAAAAAATGGTGTTGTAAAAATGAGAAATCGCTGGTCAACTTTTAACCCTTAACTTCTAACAAAAAAAATTTTGGTTCCAAAATTATGCTGATGTAAAGTAAACATGTGGGAAATGTTACTTATTATGTATTTTGTGTGCCATATCTCTGTGATTTAAGGGCATGAAAATTCAAAAATTGATATAAATTTTCAACATTTTTGCCAAATTTCCATTTTTTTCACAAATATTCGCAAGTTATATCAATTAAATTTTACCGCTAACATGAAGTACAATATATCACGAGAAAACCGTGTCAGAATCACCGGGATCCATGGAAGCGTTCCAGAGTTATTACCTCATAAAGGGAAAGTGGTCAGAATTGTAAAAATTTGCCTGGTCATTAACATGCAAACCAACCTTGGGAGTAAAGGGGTTAAGAGACCACCACATCAAAACCCTGTCATGGGCAGCCCATTCTCCAGACCTGAACCCCATTGAAAACTTGTGGAATGTAATCAAGAGGATGACGGATAGTCACAAGACATCAAAGAAGAACTGCTTAAATTTTTGCGCCAGAAGCGGTGTGAAAGACTGGTGGAAAGCATGCCAAGACGCAAGAAAGCGGTTTTTAAAAATCATGGTTATTCCACAAAATATTGATTTCAGAACTCTTCCTGAGAAAAAGCATTAGCATTGTTGTTTGTAAGTTTTTATAAACTTGTTTTCTGTGCATTAATTGAGGTCTGAAAGCACTGGGTTTATTTTTTTAATTTTGACCATTTTTCTTTGTCAGAAAAAAAATACTAAATTTTTTGCTTCGAAATTCGGAGACATGTTGTCAGAAGTTTTTACACTAAAAGAACAATTTACATTTTACTCAAAAATATACCTATAAAGAGAAAAATCAGACAAACAACATTTGAAAGTGGTCTCAATTTTTGCCAGAGCTGTATGTGTGTATATATATATCAACTGTATGTATGTGTCAGCCAGATACCCTCATTAATAAAATGGTACATGAAGAGTTAAATAAGACACACACAAAATTTGTGTAAAGCACAATATCTGTTTATTTAAAAAAAAATTGCGTGGGCTCCCACATAACTTTCATAACCAGCAGAGGGAAATCCGGCGGCTGAGGGCTGATGTTAAAATTCTGGGAAGGAGCCAATAGCCATAAAGGTTCCCAGGCTATAAATATCAGCTCACAGATGTTTGCTTAGCCTTTACTGGTTAGTTTACAGGGGAACCCCAGAAAAAAATTGACATGGGTTCCCCCTATAAAATCAAATCAGCAAAGGCTAGGCAGACAGCTGTGGGCTGATATTAGTAGCCTGAGAAGGGGCCATGTATATTGGCACCCCAGGCTAAAAACATCAGCTCTATCCCCCCCAGAAATGGCGCATCTTATAGATAAATCTAAATGTGTACAGGGAAAGAACCCCCATTTAGGTCGCTTGGAGCCAAATGCATACCTGATTTTATTCCCCTAATGGAGGTTCCTCGACAGGTTATCTCTGAGATTGTCAAATGGATATACTTAAAATGTAACCTTTTAATAGGTATATTGTTAAAAAATCTGACCAAAAATTTACATAAATAAGGGAAGGGGTAGCCACAAGTGAAAAACATGTGCCCTATAACCAATGAACAAGAAGGGTTATCTGGTACTTGTAACATCTCAGGTTGTATAGAGAGTTTGACTATAGTTGCCTATAGGACTTATCTATATACTCAAATAAGCATCAAATACCTGTAGAGAGGTGTTTATAGAACGTCCTCTTATTATAAGAACCACTTTTTTATGCCATTCAAATGAGATCACATTTGTGATACATATCCCCAATTGTCAGATAGTCATATATAGTGGAGAAGGGTGGGTCTGAGTATATCACATACAGTCATGGCCAAAAGTTTAGAGAATGACACAAATATTAATTTTTACAAAGTCTACTGCTTCATTTTTTCTAATGGCAATTTGCATATACTCCAGAATGTTATAAAGAGTGATCAGCTTAACAGCAATTACTTGCAAAGTAAATATTTGCCTAGAAAATTAACTTTATCCCCCAAAACACATTTCAACATCATTGCAGCCCTGCCTTAAAAGGACCAGCTAACATCGTTTCAGTGATTGCTCCATTAACACAGGTGTGGGTGTTGATGAGGACAGGGCTGGAGATCAATCTGTCATGATTAAGTAAGAATGACATCACTGGACACTTTAAAAGGAGGCTGGTGCTTGGCATCATTGTTTCTCTTCTGTTAACCATGGTTATCTCTAAAGAAACACGTGCAGTCATCATTGCACTGCACAAAAATGGCCTAACAGGGAAGAGTATCGCAGCAAGAAAGATTGCACCTCAGTCAACAATCTATCGCATCATCAAGAACTTCAAGGAGAGAGGTTCCCTTGTTGCCAAAAAGGCTCCAGGGCAGCCAAGAAAGACCAGCAAGCGCCAGGACCGTCTCTTAAAAGTGTTTCAGCCGCGGGATCGGGCTGCCAGCAGTGCAGAGCTTGCTCAGGAATGGCAGCAGGCAGGTGTGAGTGCATCTGCACGCACTGTGAGGCGGAGACTCTTGGAGCAAGGCCTGGTCTCAAGGAGGGCAGCAAAGAAGCCACTTCTCTCCAGAAAAAATATCATGGACAGACTGATATTCTGCAAGAGGTACAGGGAGTGGACTGCTGAGGACTGGGGTAAAGTCATTTTCTCTGATGATTCCCCTTTTCAATTGTTTGGGACATCTGGAAAACGGCTTATTCGGAGAAGACCAGGTGAGCGCTACCACCAGTCTTGTCTCATGCCAACTGTCAAGCATCCTGAAACCATTCATGTGTGGGGTTGCTTCTCAGCCAAGGGAATGGGCTCTCTCTCAGTCTTGCCTAAAAACACAGCCATGAATAAAGAATGGTACCAGAATGTCCTCCAAGAGCAACTTCTCCCAACCATCCAAGAGCAGTTTGGCGATCAACAATGCCTTTTTCAACATGATGGAGCACCTTGCCATAAAGCAAAGGTGATAACTAAATGGCTCAGGGAACAAAACATAGAGATTTTGTGACCATGGCCTGGAAACTCCCCAGATCTTAATCCCATTGAGAACTTGTGGTCAATCATCAAGAGACGGGTGGACAAACAAAAACCTTCAAATTCAGACAAAATAAAAGCATTGATTTTGCAAGAATGGACTGTTATCAGTCAGGATTTGATCCTGAAGTTGATTGAGAGCATGCCAGGGAGAATTGCTGAGGTCCTGAAGAAGAAGGGTCAACACTGCAAATATTGACTTGCTGCATTAACTCATTCTAACTGTCAATATAACCTTTTGTTACTCATAATATGATTGCAATTATATTTCTGTATGTGATAAAAACATCTGACAAACATACGTAAAAACCAGAGGGCAGCAGATCATGTGAAAATATAATATTTGTGTCATTCTCTAAACTTTTGGCCATGACTGTACATGACCTTATATTACATCAAAACCCCTGAATCCACTATACAAGTATCAATAGAAAACGACTGGGCAATAAGCCCTAACAGTGGGATATATGTAGCACTTGTTGATTGTTTTTTTCATTGGATACCGTTCACAACATGCCGGTTTCTATTCTATATATATAAAGGGAGGATACATGATATTAGTGCATGATGGAAATAAAGTATATCAATAAATCCTACAAAGAGCAAAGGAGCGGTAGCCCTTGAATAATGTAAGCTGAGGATGAATGTATAAATAAAGTACAAAAATCTTAGATCCAATAACCTCACAAAAATAGTGTGGGCAAAGATAGCCCTAATATGTAATAAAACAAAATTACAATTACACGACAAAAGTTTCATAGAGGGAAAGAAACCAGACAGCACAAATCATACAGAGCTCTAATGTTAGTGAATAAAATACCATAATATTGCATGCACAGAAGTAATGTTTAAAAATATGCACATCTCCAAGAGATGGGGTATACAGGCTAAATTCCTATACCAATCCTTGTGGACATATCGGCATCTACCGCTATACATGCTCATAACCTCCAGAGATTAAAGTGCTGCTCATAATGCCAACAAGCATTACCCATGTGGGGAAGGGGGACAAGTAAACAGTCGTGCACTCCAAAGCCCCGACGCACATTTCGCATAGTGTAGCTTCTTCGACGGGATGTGTGGTCCACAACACCTGTCAGAGATATATATATATATATATATATATATATATAGAGAGGGGTCCTCCAGATCTAAGTGGCGCCACACTGAAATTAGCGCATGCGGGGTGGGTCCGTGGCCGCAACCACGTCACATCCAGGCTACAGTGCGGGTCAGTGATGTCACAGGAAACATTTTCCTTGACCCGCACTGCAGCCTGGATGTGACGTGGTTGCGGCCATGGACCCACCCCGCATGCGCTAATTTCAGTGTGGCGCCACTTCGATCTGGAGGACCCCTCTATATATATATCTCTGACAGGTGTGGTGGACCACACATCCCCTCGAAGAAGCTACACTATGCGAAACGTGCGTCGGGGCTTTGGAGTGCATGACTGAAAGCAAGTTTATAAAAACTAAGATCTAAGTGGCGCCACACTGAAATTAGCGCATGAGGGGTGGGTCCGCGGCCGCAACCACGTTACATCCAGGCTACAGTGCGGGTCAAGGAAAATGTTTCCTGTGACATCACTGACCCGCACTGAGCCGCAGGGATGCCTTCCGGGGCATGAGTGGATCGGGGACCGATCACATATGCGCATGGTGGGCTGACCATCTTAATTATGGGCAAAGTATGGGCAACCGAACAGAGACAAGTCTGGTAAGTGAACAGAGTGCAGTTTCAACAAATAATACGGTCCACTCGTATCTCGGAAGGCATCCCTGCAGCTCAGTGTGGGTCAGTGACGTCACAGGAAACATTTTCCTTGACCTGCACTATAGACTAGATGTGACGTGATTGCGGCCGTGGACCTGCGCTAATTTCAGTGTGGCAACACTTACATCTGGAGGACCCCTCTATATATATATACTAGCTGATGAGCCTGGCGCTGCCTGGGCATAGTAACTAACTGTGGATAGTTATAACAAATTATAATTATCCTCCATCCCATAGTCCCGTGCCCATATACCCAACATACCTATCCTCCATCCCATAGTCGAGTGCCCATATACCCATCACACTCACACATCCTCCATCCCATAGTCCCATGCCCATATATTCATCATACATATTCTTCATCCCATAGTCCCATGCCCATATACCATCATACATATTCGCCATCCCATTGTCGAGTGCCCATATACCCATCACACATCCTTCATCTCATAGTCCCATGCCCATATACCCATCATACATATCCTCCATCCCATAGTCCCGTGCCCATATACCCATCATACATATCCACGATCCCATAGGTCCGTGCCCATATACCCATCATACATATCCTCCATCCCATAGTCGAGTGCCCATATACCCATCACACATCCTCCATCCCATAGTCCCATGCCCATATACCCATCATACATCCTCCATCCCATAGTCCCATGCCCATATACCCATCATACATATTCGCTATCCCATAGACGAGTGCCCATATACCCATCACACATCCTTCATCTCATAGTCCCATGCCCATATACCCATCATACACATCCTCCATCCCATAGTCCCGTGCCCATCTACCCGTCATACATATCCTCCATCCCATAGTCCAGTGCCCATATACCCATTACACATCCTCCATCCCATAGTCAACCATTATGACATCATAATGAGCGGCGGGGCTTGCAACCTATGATGACATCACCATCGCCATGGCAACCATTATGACATCATAATGAGGGGCGGGGCTTGATACACACACACACTTTTTCCCCATTATGTAGATATGGGCAAAATTGGTGAATTGGAACGCGCGGGGTTAAAATTTCACCTCACAACATAGCCTAGGACACTCTCGGGGTCCAGACGTGTGACTATGTCAAATTTTGTGGGTGTAGATGCGACGGTGCGGATGCCAATCCCGGACATACATACATACATACATACACACACTTGAGCTTTATATATTAGACTAGCTGAAGAGCCCGGCGCTGCCTGGGCATAGTAACTAACTGTGGTTAGTTATAGCAAATTATAATTATCCTCCATCCCATAGTCTCGTGCCCATATACCCATCATACATATCCACGATCCCATAGGTCCGTGCCCATATACCCATCATACATATCCTCCATCCCATAGTTGAGTGCCCATATACCCATCACACATCCTCCATCCCATAGTCCCATGCCCATATACCCATCACACATCCTCTATCCCATAGTCCCAAGTCCATATACCCATCATACATATTCGCCATCCCATAGACGAGTGCCCATATACCCATCACACATCCTTCATCTCATAGTCCCATGCCCATATACCCATCATACATATCCTCCATCCCATAGTCCCGTGCCCATATACCCATCATACATATCCACGATCCCATAGGCCCATGCCCATATACGCATCATACATATCCTCCATCCCATAGTCGAGTGCCCATATACTCATCACACATCCTCCATCCCATAGTCCCATGCCCATATACCCATCATACATCCTCCATTCCATAGTCCCATGCCCATATACCCATCATACATATTCGCTATCCCATAGTCGAGTGCCCATATACCATCACACATCCTTCATCTCATAGTCCCATGCCCATATACCCATCATACACATCCTCCATTCCATAGTCCCGTGCCCATATACCCATTACACATCCTCCATCCCATAGTCAACCATTATGACATCATAATGAGCGGCGAGGCTGGATATACACACACACTTTTTCCCCATTATGTAGATAGGGGCAAAATTGTTTGGTGAATTGGAACGCGCAGGGTTAAAATTTCGCCTCAGCATAGCCTAGGACACTCTCGGGGTCCAGACGTGTGACTATGCCAAATTTTGTGGGTGTAGCTGCGACGGCGCGGATGCCAATCCCGGACATACATACATACATACACACACTTGAGCTTTATATATTAGACTAGCTGAAGAGCCCGGCGCTGCCCGGGCATAGTAACTAACTGTGGTTAGTTATAGCAAATTATAATTATCCTCCATCCCATAGTCCCGTGCCCATATACCCATCATACATATCCACGATCCCATAGGCCCGTGCCCATATACCCATCATACATATCCTCCATCCCATAGTTGAGTGCCCATATACCCATCACACATCCTCCATCCCATAGTCCCATGCCCATATGCCCATCACATATCCTCCATCCCATAGTCCCATGCCCATATACCCATCAGACATATTCGCCATCCCATAGTCGAGTGCCCATATACCCATCACACAACCTTCATCTCATAGTCCCATGCCCATATACTCATCATACATATCCTCCATCCCATAGTCCCGTGCCCATATACCCATCATACAAATCCACCATCCCATAGTCCCGTGCCCATATACCATAGATTCATAGAATCGTAGAGTTGGAAGGGACCTCCTGGGCCATCTGGTCCAACCCCCTGCTCAAAGCAGGATTCGCTAAATCATCCCAGTCAGATGTCTGTCCAGCCTCTGTTTGAAGACTTCCATTGAAGGAGAACTCACCACTTCTCATGGCAGCCTGTTCCACTCATTGATCACTCTAACTGTCAAAAAGTTTTTCTAATATCTAATCTGTGTCTCCTCCCATTCAGTTTCATCCCATTGCTTCTAGTCTTTCCTTGTGCAAATGAGAATAAAGTTGATCCTTCTACAATGTGACAGCCCTTTAGATATTTGTAGACAGCTATTAAGTCTCCTCTCAGTCTTCTCTTTTGCAAACTAAACATTCCCAAATCCTGCAACCTTTCCTCATAAGACAGGGTTTGCAGACCGGTCACCATTCTGGTCGCTCTTTTCTGAACTTGCTCCAGTTTGTTGATGTCTTTTTTAAAATGTGGTGCCCAAAACTGGACACAATATTCCAGATGAGGTCTGCCCAAAGAGGAGTAGAGGGAAATAATGACTTCACGTGATTTAGACTGTATGCTTCTGTTAATACATCCTAGAATTGCATTTGCCTTTTTGCTGCTGCATCACACTGTTGACTCATATTCAGTCTGTGATCTATTAGTATACCCAAGTCTTTTTCACATGTGCTGTCACTTAGCCCTATTCCTCCCATTCTGTATATGCTTTTTTTATTTTTATTGCCCAGATGTAGTACTTTGCATTTCTCCCTGTTAAAAACCATTCTGTTAGTTGCTGCCCACTTCTCCAGTTTATTTATATCTTTTTGAATCCTCTCTCTCTCTTCTCTAGTATTAGCTTTCCCTCCTAGCTTTGTGTCATCAGCAAATTTAATCAGTTTACCCTCAATTCCTTCATCTAAATCATTGATAAAGATGTTGAACAATACAGGGCCCAGGACAGAGCCCTGTGGTACCCCACTTGAGACATTCTTCCAACTGGATGTGCAGCCATTTACGACCACTCTTTGGGTCCGATCACTAAGCCAGTTATGAATCCACCTAACAGTTGCCTTGTCCATTCCATACTTAGTCATTTTTTCAATAAGGATTGTATGAGAGACTTTGTCAAATGCTTTGCTGAAGTCAAGATATACTATATCTACAGCATTTCCTTGATCCACCCAATCAGTGATTCTGTCATAGAAGGAAATTAAGTTAGTCTGACATGACTTATTAGTTACAAACCCATGCTGACTCTGTTTAATCACTTCATTCTTATCCAGGTACTGAAATACATGTTGTTTAATAATTTGTTCAAAGATCTTTCCTGGTATAGAAGTCAGACTCACCGGCCTTTAGTTGCCTGGGTCAACCTTCTTCCCCTTTTTGAAGATAAGAACAAAATTTGCTCTTCTCCAGTCTTCTGGCACTTCTGTTCTCCAAGAATTTTCAAAGATTATGGAGAGGGGTTCAAAAATTTCTTCTGCTATCTCCTTCAGTACTCTGGGGTGTAATTCATCTGGACCTGGAGACTTGAATTCATTTAGGTTAGCTAAGTGTTTCCTCACTATCTTTCTGTTTATATATATCCTGGATTCTTCTATTCCCTTAATAGGACAGTGAAGAACAGTTGATGTTACATTTCCTTTCTGAGAGAAAACAGATGCAAAATAGGAATTTAAAAGTTCAGCCTTCTCAACATCCTGTCTTACCATTTCATCATTTTCATCCTGTAAAAATCCTAGAGCATCTTTGACTTTTCTTTTACTTTTGACATATCCCCAAAATCCTTTATTATTGCTTTTGACATCTCTTGCAAGCCTCAATTCATTTTCAGCTTTAGTAATCTGATTTGTGCCCTGCAGGTTCTGCAGACAGCATTATATTCTTCTTTAGATATGCCTCCCTCTTTCCATTTTATAAACATTTTGTTCTTCCTTTTTAGCATGTGCTTAAGTTCTGTGTTCATCCATCCTGGTTTCCTTAAATGCTTCCTATTCTTCCCTCTTTTCGGAATTGTTAACAACTGTGCTTTGAGAATTTCATTTTTCAAGATTTCCTATCCTTACTGGACATTTTTGTCTTTAAGGATATCCAGCCATTGGATCCCTCCAATTCTCTTTCTGAATCCCTTAAAATCTGCCTTTCTGAAATCTATCCTTGACGTCTGAGTCTTCACAGGTCTTCCGCCTCTAGTTATCCAAAATTCTGAAATAGCATGGTCGCTACCTCCTAGGGTCCCAGCCACTTTTACCTCCTCAACCATTTCCTCCCTGTTTATGATTAGATCCAAGGTAGCAGTTCCCCTTGTTTTCTCCCCTACCTTTTGGAAGATAAAGTTGTCAGCAAGAGAGGATAAGAATTTCCTTGACCTGTTAGTTTTGCCTGAGAGAGATTCCCAACAAATGTCTGGATAGTTGAAATCTCCCATGACAACTATGTCATATTTTTTGGAGAACTTGGCCATTTGATGCATAAAGAGTTCATCCATATCTTCTGCTTGCACTGGCGGCCTGTAGTAAATGCCTACAATGGTGTCCTTTCCATTGTTCTGTCCTTGTATTCTTACCCGTCATACATATCCTCCATCCCATAGTCCAGTGCCCATATACCCATCACACATCCTCCTTCCCATAGTCAACCATTATGACATCATAATGAGTGGCGGGGTTTACAACCTATGATCACATCAGCGTCGCCATGGCAACCATTATGACATCATAATGAGGGGCGGGGCTTGATACATACACACGTTTTCCCCATTATGTAGATAGGGGCAAAATTGTTTGGTGAATTGGAACGCGCAGGGTTAAAATTTTGCCTCACAACATAGCTTAGGACACTCTCGGGGTCCAGACGTGTGACTATGCCAAATTTTGTGGCTGTAGCTGCGACGGTGCGGATGCCAATCCCAGACATACATACATACATATATACATACATACATACACACACTTGAGCTTTATATATTAGATAGATATATATATATATATCTCTGACAGGTGCGGTGGACCACACAGCCCCTCAAGGAAGCTACACAATGGGAAATGCGCGTCGGGGCTTTGGCGAGCACGACTGATTATTGCCCCCCTTCCCCACAAGAGGAAGCAATAGCTTGTTGGCACTATGAGCGGCACTTTAATCTCTGGAGGTTATGAGCATGTAAAGCGGTAGAGAGAATGTCTTGGTCTCTGATTTTGGCAAAGTGGCACGCATCCAATACATGCGCTGGAACGCAAATACGGTTAGATCGAGGCATGTGGAATGCAAGGAGCACTTCCACCCTTTGGAACGTGTGGACACTTACGTGTTATGTCACTTCCGGTTTTAGCTTCACCACGCTATTGGTCTCACACGGAGGCTGCTCCCGACCCCTATTGATATACCTGTCACACACCACCTTAGATTTGTCTGTAACAAGCGGCGGACACCGCTTTGGACCTCGCACAAGGCTTCTTCACAGCTTAACAGTAGGTCAATAACTATGTTACCCGCATCTGACTACACGTACATGTCAAGTATCTCACGTAGGTTTTGCATTATAGATTCCACATACCGCAGCAAGAGCGATGGGTGCTTTATGTGATACATCTCCCATCTAGAGGTGCACACACCTTCCAGGTTGTCATATGTTCTTTTCTTCGGCTTCTATTTTGTCTTGCGCCCCACAGATAACATCTGACATAGGATCTAACAATTTTACACAACTGCACATACCCCTTTGGCTTAACACTAGAAGTCCCAGAAATTTCGAGCTCCCCCTGAAGTACTGAAAGAGGGTCAAATGACCCTTAGTCAGAGCTGACGACTCTGGTCATTTTGCCAAATGTACATATAGTTTGCAAACCATACAATCTGTTTCAATTTTTCAAGTTTTTCTAAAAGAATTTAGTAATGTTTTTCTTTTAAAAAAAGATGTGAAAGAAGTGGGTTAAAAATGACAGACAAAAAACAAAACAAATTAATTGTGTTGATCCACCTCAACAAAGGTCTTGTAAAAGAGCAAAAGAAAGTAAGCTGCTCCTGAGTGTGTCTGCTCACCCCCCAGCAGCATTGCTGTGCGGGGGATATGCATAAGGTTGCTAACACCTTAGCAAATTTGCATGCAGCATTTTGTGCTATGGGGGATAAATAGGTGACTGCTTCACCTATTTTGTTCACAACTCAACTGGCATTGGAACTGATCCTGAGCAACACCAACCCTTGTGACTCAGATGGAGAAGACTCACCTTGTGACTCACACACACACATGCAGCCCCCGCTGCAGCCTATTGTAAATATGTGTGGAATTGTTTTATTCCTTGAATTTTTTTAATATTTTTATATAAAAAATAAAAAGCATGGAGACAAATAACAGTTGTTCTTTTGTATATTTTTCACACTGACATTTCAGTCCTCTTGACTCAGACACAAATGCTTCTGGTCATTACTCACAGCTGTACCTTGCTCTAAAATTTCTAATTCTCTATTTAAAATATATAAAAATTGATTCATTGTTTCAGTGCTTTTTTGCTCAAATAAAACTAAACTAAATACAATATGTATAGTCTTTATATTATCAAATACAATAAACTGAATAGAGCTAACTAGAAACTAAAAGGCTAAACTCAATGGAAAACAACAACCTCCTGTGGTGCGACAGTAGTGGCCTTAATTACAGAACAAAAGACGGTGATTATAGGATGTTAGATTAAATCCTTCAGGTCATTCGACCTGTCTCTGGGTTCCAAAGGCAGAAATGTTAAATGACCCCTCTCTGGGACTTCTAGTGTTAAGGAGATTAAAGTCTATGAAGCCTTTAAATGCAATTTAGGTCGGTTCTGTTTGGATCACCATACTCTATGTGCACCACTGGCCACTGATACGACTTTTCATTCTAATAGTATACCAGTTAGACACAGTGTCTAGCTCCCCATGATCACCATTTTTCACCTAAGAGCAGTCGGGTAGGTCTCGTTACCTAACTACCCCTCCTTTTTTATCATGCAAGCTATCTTGTTAAGAGTAATTTTCTTGATTATCATTAAGAAGTCATGATTGTTTGAGGGATCAGCATCCCCCACATAATTTACGAGCGAACATGTATTATCTTATTTACTTTTTTGTTTTATTAACATTTGGTTTGCATTTTTTATTTTTACTGTCAGTACACTGATGACGGTCATTATTGGACCGAAACGTCTGGATTTTGTACTACAATTTGGCTGCATTAAAATATACTTCATTTCTTCATACAAGTTGAGTGGCAAGTTTCTTTATCACAGTAATTGGTTTGGGGCCCTACTTGAGCACTGCCCCAGTAGTGCCACGTCACATCACTGTTAACATATTGCCATTCCATGAAACAATAGGTCGACCAGGGGGAGTTTCCCTGTCTTTATGTACCTTAGGAAGCAGATAGAAGCATGAGACTAGAGGATGTTCTATGTACAAAAAGTCTTTCTCATCCTTGGTAATGGCATCATTCAGGTGAGCTTGCTTTATCATGTTCCACAGGGATCTGTTGAAATTAATCAAAGGAATAAATGTCAACCTTTTCCGCGTGTTTGATAACCACACCTTGTATTTTTTCCAGTTCCTCCAGTGCTCTTTTTTGTTCAAAATTCAAATTATCTGCTGTTAATTTAGGAATCCTATTAAACTCATAAGACACTACCTTCACAAAAATTTCCACATTTGGAACTTTGCTTAGAGGAAGGAATTTCATAGACTGAGGTTTGTAAACAACTGTTCGCTTACCATTGTCATCTTCCTTCTCCTCCAGTCCGGCCAGCTCATTCAAAGTTGATATAGCCTGAAACTAGTCCTGATTCCATCCTTCAGTATGGGCTTGTGGAAAATCTTTTTAAAAATTAGCTTTCTTGCAAAAAGGTGCAAATCCTTTGTCACTGTGAAGGTGCTAAAGGTGGCATACGGAAAAAAGGTTAGGCCCATACCCAATACTTCCAAATGAGGAACAGTAAGAACAAAATTTGATAAATTGATTACCTGTATAAGATTGGTGGAAAATTCCCGACGGTGATTCCTCTTGTTTCCTTCCTGATAATTATCCTGGTATCCCCCTTTACATTTCTTTTGTCTTTTGTGATACGAATGCTGAAGGCCAGTGTGATAGGGATGCTGGAGTCTCACTACCGTGGTGTTGCTTGTACAAGAAGCTACTGATGAAAGAGATGAACTTTGTGATTAATTTGGTCCTCTCTTATTGCTCTGCTGCCATCTACAGTGGGGAAAAAAAGTATTTAGTCAGTCAGCAATAGTGCAAGTTCCACCACTTAAAAAGATGAGAGGCGTCTGTAATTTACATCATAGGTAGACCTCAACTATGGGAGACAAACTGAGAAAAAAAAATCCAGAAAATCACATTGTCTGTTTTTTTTTCATTTTATTTGCATATTATGGTGGAAAATAAGTATTTGGTCAGAAACAAAATTTCATCTCAATACTTTGTGATATATCCTTTGTTGGCAATGACAGAGGTCAAACGTTTTCTGTAAGTCTTCACAAGGTTGCCACACACTGTTGTTGGTATGTTGGCCCATTCCTCCATGCAGATCTCCTCTAGAGCAGTGATGTTTTTGGCTTTTCGCTTGGCAACACGGACTTTCAACTCCCTCCAAAGGTTTTCTATAGGGTTGAGATCTGGAGACTGGCTAGGCCACTCCAGGACCTTGAAATGCTTCTTACGAAGCCACTCCTTCGTTGCCCTGGCGGTGTGCTTTGGATCATTGTCATGTTGAAAGACCCAGCCACGTTTCATCTTCAATGCCCTTGCTGATGGAAGGAGGTGTGCACTCAAAATCTCACGATACATGGCCCCATTCATTCTTTCATGTACCCGGATCAGTCGTCCTGGCCCCTTTGCAGAGAAACAGCCCCAAAGCATGATGTTTCCACCACCATGCTTTACAGTAGGTATGGTGTTTGATGGATGCAACTCAGTATTCTTTTTCCTCCAAACACGACAAGTTGTGTTTCTACCAAACAGTTCCAGTTTGGTTTCATCAGACCATAGGACATTCTCCCAAAACTCCTCTGGATCATCCAAATGCTCTCTAGCAAGCTTCAGACGGGCCCGGACATGTACAGGCTTAAGCAGTGGGACACGTCTGGCACTGCAGGATCTGAGTCCATGGTGGCGTAGTGTGTTACTTATGGTAGGCCTTGTTACATTGGTCCCAGCTCTCTGCAGTTCATTCACTAGGTCCCCCTGCATGGTTCTGGGATTTTTGCTCACCGTTCTTGTGATCATTCTGACCCCACGGGGTGGGATTTTGCGTGGAGCACCAGATCGAGGGAGATTATCAGTGGTCTTGTATGTCTTCCATTTTCTAATTATTGCTCCCACAGTTGATTTCTTCACTCCAAGCTGGTTGGCTATTGCAGATTCAGTCTTCCCAGCCTGGTGCAGGGCTACAATTTTGTTTCTGGTGTCCTTTGACAGCTCTTTGGTCTTCACCATAGTGGAGTTTGGAGTCAGACTGTTTGAGGGTGTGCACAGGTGTCTTTTTATACTGATAACAAGTTTAAACAGGTGCCATTACTACAGGTAATGAGTGGAGGAAAGAGGAGACTCTTAAAGAAGAAGTTACAGGTCTGTGAGAGCCAGAAATCTTGATTGCTTGTTTCTGACCAAATACTTATTTTCCACCATAATATGCAAATAAAATGAAAAAAAAAACAGACAATGTGATTTTCTGGATTTTTTTTTCTCAGTTTGTCTCCCATAGTTGAGGTCTACCTATGATGTAAATTACAGACGCCTCTCATCTTTTTAAGTGGTGGAACTTGCACTATTGCTGACTGACTAAATACTTTTTTCCCCACTGTATATACTTTTTTCGCTTGATAATCCGCCAGGTCCCATTGATATTTCTTAGTTTTCATATCTTTAATCTCCTTTTCTCATACAATTAGATGGCATTCCAAATCTTTTGTCAGGGAGACCAGAGCCTGTGGGGTAAGGGACTCATTGATTGTTCTCTGTAAAGTTTCAATTTCAGCCTCTAGCTTCTCTGAGCTGGGTTTATGAAGATTTATAAGTAATTCAATCAAGGATTTAGAACACACATTGCAAACCTTCTCCCATTCCATGCGAAAATTTTCATTGTCTACAGGAAAAGATGGTAGGATTCTAACTCGTAGACCTCTTGGTATGATCTCTTTGGCAAGATAGTTCTCCAAGGATATTTTATCCCACCAGGTTCCTAATCTTTTATGGGTTTTGAACCAAAATCATTGATGGTCTCCTGATTCTGCCCCGTCTCAGGATCCAAACTCTGCATAAACTCTCCTTTAAAAATGTTGTTGGCTTGTGTGAGCCAGGCCGAATCTCTGGCTCCCATTCCATTTTAAAGACCAATAGCATGTGAAGATCAACACAGAAAACATTTTATCCCACAGGTTCTTAATTTTTTATGGATTTTGAACTTAAAATCATTGATGGTCTCCTTTTTCTGCTCCTTCTCAATGTCACAAAGTGACTGTCCTAGCGTTACACGACACACCAATAGGTCGGTCACTAAACGACACAGCAAAAAACACACCATGCAACACCACGGACACAATAACAGTGGTAGGCACTGTCAATAGGGAATGGGGGAATGGACACCTCCTGCACTCACATGAGGATGTGCCCTGATCTCCCTATCATCCCTATATGGGTTTTTTCACCGCGTCGCCAACCAGGATACGTGAAACCTCACTTGCCCTGCTCCTAACCCTAAGCAGGGAATTGGCAAGTGAGATCACTGGTCCCACCGCTGCACTAAGACAACACAAGGTAAGGTAAGACAGACACCAAAAGGGAATGGGGAACAAAAACACAACACTTAGCTTTCTCTGCTGCAATGCACCGCACAGCAGAGTGAGGCACCAGATTAGAGCATGCAGCTAAAGCACCACTGCAGCAGAAAGCTCCTGACTCCAGATTGGTTGGTCTCCAAAAGGACCTGCATCACCAACAGTCAGCTGATGCATCAGGTGACCTTTTAAAGGATGTTGGCGTGGTCACCAAACATCAGCAAACCCAACAGCAATGCAATTACACCAGCAGGCCAGTGGGGGAAAAAAACTGACATTAACACCCGATGGCCTGAAAAGAAAAAAGTTTTACCCTGAGAGGAACCAGAGCTCCCACAAATCCAAACATGAATCGTGACACTCAGAATCCAAACTGCATAAACTCTCCTTTAAAGGTGTTATTGGCTTGTGTGAGCCAGGCCGAATCTCTGGCTCTCATATCCATTTTAAAGACTGATAGCCTGTGAAGATCAACACAGAAAACACTTAGGAACCAACAATCGTCATATGTGCAATATGGACAAAAGTAATATAAAATGCAATTTTATTGAAACAATTAGCCATTACATAAAAAAACAGGTAAATAGGAGAGGTCATCTTATTGTTCCATTATTTTGTGGGTCTCTGTTACAGTTCACTACTCCAGGATCTAGGCACCAGCCTTTCTATTGTAATTAGGAGTAGTAACTGTTTTTAGACCCCTATTACTAGATATGCCCTGTGGACCTGGGTCTATGAAGGCACTGCTACTTTAATTTCACATGCACTTATTTTTGTGATATGTGACCGGCTCATATTCCTTATGCCATAAATACTGTATTTTGCAGATTATATGATGCTCCAGATTATAAGACGCACCCCAAATTTTGAGGAGAAAAATTAGGAAATTTATTTTTTAATAAAATGGTGGTCCTTCTTAAAATCCATGCATCTTATCGCTTACTGGGGGTGGTGGCTGCAGTGAAGCGGGGTCCCAGGGTCGCTGCTGGAGGAGGCAAGAGTGGAGCATTGTTGCAGGTCACAGGCTGGGATGAGGGGGTGTTCAGATGTGTGGCGTGCAGCTGCGGGTTTCCATTGCTGCGAGTGTCTCCGATGCTGCTTTTGGAGTCCAGTGCTGCTGCAGGTGTCCAGTGTCCCTGCGGGTGTCTGGTGCAGCACCGGACACCAGCAGCAGCACCGGAGACGCCCGCAGCGGCACGCCGCACATCAGAACACCCCCACATCCCAGCCTGCAGCAACACTCCACTCTTTCCTCCTCCAGCCGCAATACTGGGACCTTGCTCCACCGCGGTCGGTAAGGTACACTACCGTTCAAAAGTTTAGGGTCACTTAGAAATTTCCTTATTTTTGCAAGAAAAGCACAGTTTTTTCCAATGAAGCTAACATTAAATCATTCAGAAATACACTCTATACGTTGTTAATGTGGTAAATGACTATTCTAGCTGCAAACATCTGGTTTGTAATGCAATATCTTCATAGGTGTATAGAGGCCCATTTCCATCAACCATCATTCCAGTGTTCTTATGGTACTTTGCTTCCTAACTGTGTAACAAGGCTAATGAATGGTTAGAATACCCTTGAAAACCCTTGTGCAAGTATGTTAGCACAGCTGAAAACAGTTTGGCTGATTAGAGAAGCTATAAACGTGACCTTCATTTGAGCTAGTTGGGAATCTGGAGCATTACATTTGTTGGTTCCATTAAACTCTCAAAATGGACAGAAAAAAAAGAACTTTCATGGGAAACTCGACAGTCTATTCTTGGTCTTAGAAATGAAGGCTATTCCATACGAGAAATTGCCAAGAAACTGAAGATTTCCTTCAACGGTGTATACAACTCCCTTCAGACGAAAGCACAAACAGGCTCTAACCAGAGTAGAATGAGAAGTGGGAAGCCCCACTGCAAAACTGAGCAACAAGACAAGTACATTAGAGTCTGTAGTTTGAGAAATCGATGCCTCACAGGTCCTCAACTGGCAGCTTCATTAAACAGTACAAGCAAAATGCCAGTGTCAACGTCTACAGTGAACAGTGAAGAGGCGACTCCGGGATGCTAGCCTCCAGGGGAGAGTGGCAAAGAAAAAGCCATATCTGAGACTGGCTAATAAAAGGAAAAGATAAGATTAATATGGGCAATAAAAACAAAGACCTTGGACAGAGGAAGATTGGAAAAAAGTGTTATTGACAGACAAATCCAAGTTTGAGGTGTTTGGATCACACAGAAGAACAATTGTGAAATGCAGAACTGAAAAGATGCTGGAAGAGTGCCTGACGCCATCTGTCAAGTATGGTGGAGGTAATGTGATGGTCTGGGGTTGCTTTGGTGCTGGTAAAGTTGGAGATTTGTACAAGGTAAAAGGGATTTTGAATAAGGAAGGCTATCACTCCATTTTGCAGCTCAATGTCAGACCCTGTGGATAGCGCTTGATTGGAGCCAATTTCATTCTACAAGAGGACAATGACCCAAAGCACACCTTTAGGCAAATTAGGCAAGAACTATTTAGGGAAGAAGCAGGCAGCTGGTATTCTATCTGTAATGGAGTGGCCAGTGCAGTCACCAGATCTCAACCCTACTGGGCTGTGGTGGGAGCAGCTTGACCATATGGTACGCAAAAAGTGCCCATCAAGCCAAATCAACTTATGGGAGGGACTTCTGGAAGCACAGGGTGAAATTTCTCCAGATTACCTCAGCAAATTAACTGCTAGAACGCCAAAGGTCTGCAGTGCTGTAATTGCTGCAAAGGGAGCATTCTTTGACAACAGCAAAGTTTGAAGGAGAAAATTATTATTTCAAATAAAAATCTTTTTTTCGAAATTTGTCAATGTCTGGACTAGATTTTAAATTAATTTAGCAAATCATTTGATTAATAAAAGTATGAGTTTTCATGGAAAACACAAAATTGTCTGGGTGACCCCAAACTTTTCAACGGTAGTGTATATCCGCATTATAACACGCACCCCCATTTCCCCCTCAAATTTGGGGAGAAAATAAGTGCGTCTTATAATCTGAAAAATATGGTAATGTTTGTAGGCTATATTGTTGATTTCTACAACTGAATATATAGATTACCTCATGTGGGCATTTTATATATGGTTAGACAAAGGAACTACATATTGCAGCAAAAGGCGTATACATGATAACTAGAGTTGAGCAACTTTTGGTTTTTTAGGGTCGCGTTTCGTTTCGTGAAACCCGACTTTTCCAAAAGTCGGGTCGAGCAAGATCGTCCGATTATAGGGAAAAGTCGGGGTCGTCCCGAAACACGAAACCCAATGTAAGTCAATGGGGAATAAAAGTCGGCAGTGAGAGGAGGACAGGAAACACACCTACAGTGCCCATTTGAATGCCAAAAGCATCAATTCTTCTTACTTAAGCTTGTCAACCTTAATTAACTTCATAATATAAGTTACGCACTGAAAAATGGGGGTTATTTGGCTAAAGTTGTGGGGGGGGGAGGGCTGGCTGCAGGTTTTCATGTGCCCTGGGCGAAAGAGCGCCCCTTTAACACATACCACAACTCATCATGCTCCGATACGGCAGAGAAATAGCGGTATAGTACAATGAAAAATACCTCACTTTTTACATCTCATGAAGAGGCCCATCTATTTCTCCATACAGAATCATTGGTCCCATATAATGTTTGCAACAGTATATAATGAGCTCCACATAATGCTACAGTATATGTTGGTCCCCATGGATGAAGCTCCACTGTCTTATGGGCCCAAATAATGCTCCAAACATAATGGGCCCCATTTCTAATGCTCTAGTGTATAATGGGCCCTGTAAATGCTGCTCCAGTGTCTGATGTCCACCTTTGGAATGTTCCAGTGTATGGTGGGCCCCATCTATCATTCTCCAGAGTATAGTGCTCCCCAAAAATTGCTGTCCCAACATTGAAAACAATCAAATAAGTCTCCTCGCTAGGGAATCCCTGTACTTGTCTGGACTCCTTGTCGTCCCCATCTTCCATCTCACTGCACAGTATTTCAACTTTGCAAGTGCTGTGATCCTGAGCAAGCAGGGGGGCCCACTCATTGGCGATGGCACTGGCACAGGGCCCCTGATAGTACGGTGGTGTGTCTGATGGCGGGTGGGCCGAACCTGCACTTTCATCTGCAGCTTCCTCTTTGTCACCGTGTAAGATGGAACTGTATATGGGAAGGGTAACCTGAGTTTCATCAGGGTCAGATTCAGGTCGTGTAGCGTGCGAGGGGAATGTAGTGGTCTGGGTCAATGTACCAGCAGATTCATCGAGCAGTGGCTGGGCATCAGTGCACTTGTGTCACCCCCAGGAGTACGGTCGCCACAGTGGCATTACCTTCTTCCTAGGGAGTGTGATGTCATGCTTGGGAGCAACGAAGGATCTCTCTAGCAGGTTAACTGATTGGGTGGCGTTATTCCCACGAGTCATGACCCTCCAAACAGCGTTCATGAAGGCAAAGTGTTTGTTTTACGTGGGCAGTATGGTTGCAAAGCTGAACCTTAAAGGAATGTCCAGAAGGGCACCACCAGGAGTGGAGCCTACGGTTAAATTCGACTCCACCTGGGAAACCTCAACCATGCCAGCTACAGAACAGATGCACACATTGCAAGCTTAATTCCGTTAACGAACGAGACTCCGTCATGCCCCGCGGTCCGAGTCCGGCTTACTAGAGGGACACGTGAGGCTCTGGCACATGAGATTGGCCAATAACTGGTGTGTCATGCCCTTACATGTCCGTGGCTGCATGTGCGCTACACTGAAAAGGCCAGCGTTTGTCGCTTACAGGTGCAGATAACCCGCTGAACAACGTTAGTGATGGGGATCACTGATTACAATTATTACCCGCGAACAATGATTTCCCAGTAAGTGCAGGTCAACCGCAGTTCCGGAATTAGGCCTAACCGTCATTCCTGAAAAAATGAAAAACTTACGTGTGCAAACCACAGGTGCTGTAGCTTGCTTAACAGCTCGCCAGCCGTTCTCACGCCCAGTATGGATTACACGTGATTGCACAAAGGTGAGAAAGGGTACCGTATCCCCAGATAACATGTATGGATAGCGTACACATTCAAAATATATGTCTCAGGAGGCAGGCTCAGACGGTGTCAGGCCCAGTATGGATTGCATGTGATTGCACAAAGGTTAGAAAGGGTACCGTTTCCCCAGATAACATGTATGGATAGCGTACACATTCAAAATATATGTCTCAGGAGGCAGGCTCAGATGGTGTCAGGCCCAGTATGGATTGCACGTGATTGCACAAAGGTTAGAAAGGGTACCGTTTCCCCAGATAACATGTATGGATAGCGTACACATTCAAAATATATGTCTCAGGAGGCAGGCTCAGACGGTGTTAGGCCCAGTATGGATTGCACGTGATTGCACAAAGGTTAGAAAGGGTACCGTATCCCCAGATAACATGTATGGATAGCATACACATTCAAAATATATGTCTCAGGAGGCAGGCTCAGACGGTGTTAGGCCCAGTATGGATTGCACGTGATTGCACAAAGGTTAGAAAGGGTACCGTATCCCCAGATAACATGTATGGATAGCGTACACATTCAAAATATATGTCTCAGGAGGCAGGCTCAGACGGTGTCAGGCCCAGTATGGATTGCACGTGATTGCACAAAGGTTAGAAAGGGTACTGTTTCCCCAGATAACATGTATGGATAGCGTACACATTCAAAATATATGTCTCAGGAGGCAGGCTCAGACGGTGTTAGGCCCAGTATGGATTGCACGTGATTGCACAAAGGTTAGAAAGGGTACCGTATCCCCAGATAACATGTATGGATAGCGTACACATTCAAAATATATGTCTCAGGAGGCAGGCTCAGACGGTGTCAGGCCCAGTATGGATTGCACGTGATTGCACAAAGGTTAGAAAGGGTACCGTTTCCCCAGATAACATGTATGGATAGCATACACATTCAAAATATATGTCTCAGGAGGCAGGCTCAGACGGTGTTAGGCCCAGTATGGATTGCACGTGATTGCACAAAGGTTAGAAAGGGTACCGTATCCCCAGATAACATGTATGGATAGCGTACACATTCAAAATATATGTCTCAGGAGGCAGGCTCAGACGGTGTTAGGCCCAGTATGGATTGCACGTGATTGCACAAAGGTTAGAAAGGGTACCGTATCCCCAGATAACATGTATGGATAGCGTACACATTCAAAATATATGTCTCAGGAGGCAGGCTCAGACGGTGTTAGGCCCAGTATGGATTGCACGTGATTGCACAAAGGTTAGAAAGGGTACCGTATCCCCAGATAACATGTATGGATAGCGTACACATTCAAAATATATGTCTCAGGAGGCAGGCTCAGACGGTGTTAGGCCCAGTATGGATTGCACGTGATTGCACAAAGGTTAGAAAGGGTACCGTATCCCCAGATAACATGTATGGATAGCGTACACATTCAAAATATATGTCTCAGGAGGCAGGCTCAGACGGTGTCAGGCACAGTATGGATTTGACGGCCCAGATTACACAGCGGAGGAGCAGGGAGAGGTAAAGATTGCAAATGCTGGGGCCCTGCCCAAGAAAGGGGGGCCCACTCGTGGGCGTCGGTACTGGCACTGGGCCCCTCATAGTACAGCGGTGTGTCTGACGGCGGGTGTGCACCACCACCGTCAGAGACACTTGATTGCACTATGAGGGACCCTGTGCCAGTGCCCGCGCCCAAGAGTTGGCCTACCCACCTGTCCAGGGCAACGGCACTCGCATGGTGTCGTGCGCAAGGTGGTGACCCCGGCCATGGGGGGGAGGCAGCACAGTTAGGAAGTTTTAGAAAGTGGCATATGTTGATGTTGGACATTCAGCTGATGCAAAAGGCGAAATAGGTGAAGTACCAGGAAGAGGTGGACCAAAGCAAGCCATTTTTCTGTCACCCTATGTGTCATCAGGGGAAGGTGGGACAAAATCCTTGGAAACCCATGCGTGGTTCATTTTAATGAAGGTTAGATCATCCACATTTTGGGTTGACAGACGGGTCCTTTTTTCTGTCAGGATTGATCCAGCTGCACTGAAGACTCTTTCCGATAGCACACTTGCAGCTGGGCAAGCGAGCTCCTGTAAGGCATATTGGGCCAATTCAGGCCAGGTGTCCAGTTTAGCGGCCCAATAGTCAAAGGGGAATGACCTGTGTGGGAGAACATCGATATGGGAGGAAAAGTAGTTTGTAACCATAGTTGACAACTGCTGTCTCCTGTCACTTTCCATCGATGCAGTATTACCAGTTGTGTGAGCGGTATTTGAAAAATCAGTCCACAACATTGTCATGAAACCCCTGTCTCCAACGCCACTTCTGCTGTGTGCACCACGAACACCTCTGCCAAGCTGCCCCCGGCCCGTACGGCTCGTGTGAGAACCATCACCGCTGCTGTGTGCTGGGAATGCCTCAAGCAACCGATTTACCAGAGTTGCTTGTTTATTAGCCAATATTAGGTCAAGGTTCTCCTGTGGCATGATGTTTTGTAATTTGCCTTTATAGCGTGGATCCAGGATGCTGGCCAACCAGTAGTCGTCATCGTTCATCATTTTGGCAATGCGGGGGTCCCTTTTTAGGATCCGCAAGGCATAATCTGACATGTGGGCCAATGTTCCCGGTGTCAATGATGCACTGCGAGTGCTGGGTGGAGGAGCACTTTCTGGCAAATCCACATCCCTCCAGTCACGCACAAACCCTGTACCAGACCTTGCCACGCCAACATTTTCACTTGCCCCACGAGATGCATCCTCCTCCCCTAAGTAATCATCCCCATCATCATCCTCCTCCTCCTCTTCATCCTCCACCTCGTCCAGGAGAGGTCCCTGAGCAGACAATGGCTGAATGTCATCAAGGATTCCCTCCTCCTCTTCCTCCTCATCAACATTGGCTGCAGACGCCTGCTCCTTAAGGTGCGTCAAAGTTTGCATGAGCAGACGCATAAGTGGGATGCTCATGCTTAGGATGGCGTCGTCTGCGCTTACCAGCCGTGTGCATTCCTCAAAACAATGAAGGACTTTACAGAGGTCTTTCAGCTTCGACCACTGCACACCTGTCAACTCCATGTCTGCTCTCAAAGTGCCTGGCCGTGTATCCTCCCACAAATGCATTATGGCCTGCCTCTGCTCGCACAGCCGATCCACCATGTGCAGGGTGGAGTTCCACCTTGTTGCAATGTCGATAATGAGGCGGTGGTTGGGAAGGTGGAGCAATCAATGCAGCTTCTGCATACGAACGGAGTGTACAGGCGACCGGCGGATGTGCGCGCACAGTCTTCGCACCTTCTGGAGCAGGGCTGTTAACTCCGGATAATTTTTGAGGAAGCACTGCACCACCAGGTTCAAGGTGTGAGCCAAGCAAGGTATGTGGCTGAGTTTTGAAAGGGCTATGGCTGCCACAAAATTACGGCCGTTATCACTAACTACCTTACCTGCCTCAAGATGTACACTGCCCAGCCATGACTCAGTTTGTCGCTTCAAGTACTCGGCCAGCACCTCGGCGGTGTGTCTGTCGCCCAAACACATCATCTGCAACACAGCCTGCTGACGCTTTCCACTAGCTGCTCAATAGGGGGACACATCGTGTGCAACAGTGGCAGCTGCAGATGGAGTGCTCGTACGACTGCGCTCTGTGGACGAGCTTTCGCTTCTGGAGGAGGAGGAGGAGGGTCGAACGCCTACAGCCAACTGTTTCCTATACCGTGGGCTAGGCAGCACTGTCCCACCACCGCTGTCCCCTGTGGACCCTGCATCCACCACATTAACCCAGTGCGCAGTGATGGACACGTAACGGCCCTGGCCATGCCGACTGGACCATGCATCAGTTGTGAGGTGCACCTTTCCGCTCACTGACTGCTTGAGTGCATGGACAATGCGGTCTTTCACATGATGGTGGAGGGCTGGGATGGCTTTGCGAGAGAAGAAGTGGCGACTGGGTAGGTCATAGCGTGGTACTGCATAGGCCATGAGTTCGCGGAAAGCTGTGCTTTCCACCAACCGAAAGGGCATCATCTCAAACGAGATTAGTTTGGCAATGTGGGCGTTCAAACCCAGTGTACGCGGATGAGAGACTGAGTACTTTCTTGACCTACTCATAGTGTCTGGGAGGGTGAGCTGGACTTGAGAGCTGCATATGGTGGAAGTAGCGGTGGACAGGGCGGACTGAGAGAGGGTTGATGATGGTGATGGATTTGGTGTTCTTTCTGATGGCCTAGAATCAGTCTTTCGTTGATATAACAGTGGGATTCCCTGACTGCTGTGGCCTTGCAACGACACCTCAACATTTGCTGCTGTGCTAACCGGTGGGCTTACAGTGGGGGAAACAATGTAGCGTTGATGACTACCTTCGTTGTGATCAGTTGCACATGTGGCACTTGAGGTTTGGTGTTGTGTCCACGCTTGCAAGTGCATGCTGGTTAAATGTCTAAGCATGCAACTGGTATTCAAATTTTTCAGATTTTTCCCTCGGCTAAAGGTCTTTGCGCACTTCTTACAGATAACCTTGGCCTGATCATGAGGATTTTGTTCAAAAAACTGCCACACTGCACTCTTCCTACTTTGGCAGACATTTTGCGGCCTAGCACGCTGTGATCTTTTGACCCTCTGGACAAGCTGTCCAGCAACTCTTTTGATGTTTGGAACCTGTCTTTGGAGTGCTCCGGGCCTGCCAGATAACAGCTGTTGCGATGTCGATGTCTGCTGTGGATGCTCCTCATCTGAGCTATTGGAAGCAGCACCCTCTTCCCCCAATGGATGCCAATCTGGGTCAACAACTGGGTCATCCATCACCTCCTCTTCTATGTCATGTGCACCTTCCTCTGTGTCACCGTGTATGGTGGTATAGTGTGCGGGAAGGGGCACCTGAGTCTCATCAGGGTCAGAATCTGGCTCTGTACACTGCGAGGACAATGTAGTGCTCTGAGTGAATGTACCAGCAGAATCATCCATCAGCGGCTGTGCATCAGTGCACTCCATGTCAGATTCATCTTGGCCTGGGTAATTCACCATTTCACTTGATAATCCAGGCATGGTATGTGAAAACAGCTCCATGGAGTAATCAGTAGTATGGCCTGCGTCATCCTTCAATCTTGGTTGGGGTGAAGGACACAAGGAAAGGTGTGGTTCATGAACATGAGCCTCCAATGACGACTCAGTGCTTTTACTTTTTACAACTGAAGAAGAGGAGGCGATAGAGCTGGAGGCTGAGTCAGCAATGTAAGACAAAACTTTTTCCTGATGCTCTGGCTTTAAAAGCGGTTTGCCAACTCCTAGAAAACTAAGCGTTCGAGGCCTTATGTAGCCAGACGATGACGCAGGGTCAGCACCTCCTGCATTCGGTCCTATTTTGCTCTTGCCACTACCATCAGATCCACCACCAACACCATCATTACCAGCTGCCAACCCCCGCCCAATTCCACGGCCTCTTCCACCAGCCTTCCTCATTTTTGGTAGAAATGTGGACAAAATCCAACAAACTATATAGTAATGTAAAACAAGGTACAAGGTGTCTATAGGACAGGGGAGATTTTGAATTTCTGCAGACACTTGTGGACACTGGACACTTTTGGATTGTGTGAGGCCCACTGATATCTCAGCGCTATATGACAGGCTCGATGGCACAGCTGTGACCAAAGTGACTAGAGGATAAGGGAGATTTTGAATCTCTGCACACACTTTTGGACACTGGACACTTTTGGATTGTGTGAGGCCCAATGAATATCTGAGCGCTATGTGACAGGCTCGATGGCACAGCTGTGACCAAAGTGACTAGAGGATAAGGGAGTGTCATGATCCAGGACGGGATTTCGCTTTGACCCGTCCTGGTTAGACTATGGGTTAATTGTGCTGCCTCTCTCTGGCAGCAGGAGGCTATTTAATGCTCACTGGACCTGGGTCCGGTGTCAGTTATACTCCTGCCCTCGGCTGAGTTAAGTGACCTCTTGTATACGCGTGCCTTGTGCCTGATATCTTGCTTGCTTGTTCGGTTGTGATCTGGTTCTGTCCCTGTTACGAGTTCTGCCTGACCCTCTTGTACTGCGCTACCTCTCGTGTATGACTCTCTGCTTGTGACCCGACTTCTCTCTGCTCGTCCCCTTGGTACCACGTCGCCCTCTTGTGTATGACCTTTGGCTTTGTCTGACTACCCGTCTGTTTGTCCCTTCTGTACCTCGTTTGCCCGTACTGTGTGTGACCTCTGTTTTGCCTGACTCTGAGTTGTTGTATGGTGTCCTGTCCTATCTGAATACAGGACGCTAAGCCCCGCCCCCTTGCAGTCACATGACCATAGGTCCCGTGCACATTATTCAGTTTCAGTGTCCGCAGGTCCTTTGCCCCACCTGATGCCCTGGAGGAAGCTATGACACAGGCCGTCCGAATGGATCGCAGGTTACGGGCAAGGGGAGTGATACAAACCGAGACATCATTATTCTCCCAAGGAAGGGGAGCCAGTTCTTCACTGAAAATCACGGCGATGGGAACCATCAACCTTAAGGAGGAAGAAAGGAGACAACGGCACGTGAGAAAATGCTGTGTTCACAGTGGCGAGTATGGACATGGGAAAAAGGATTGCCCCTCCCGGCCACTAACCAACAAGCGACTGAGCCCGGGTGATTATCGTGGAGGTCACCCAGGCTCTCAGGTACCCTTTTCTGCATTTTCTAAAATGTCATTTCAAGTGGAACTTTGTTGTGGGGGTGTCTCCACATCCACAACTGCCTTCGTGGATTGCGGTTCATCATTGAACTTTATTGACTCTGACTTGGTGGCCAGGTGTAAGTTAGGGACAGTTAGGTTGGAGACTCCGATTCACCTTGTTGCTATTGACAAAACACCACTGGTTAAGAATGACATTTTGTTTTGTACTGAAGAGTTTCTCCTAAAAGTGAGTTCCTTACACCAGGAACGTATTTCATGTTTTGTAATGAACAACCTGCCCGCGGGACTGATGTTGGGGTTCCCCTGGTTACAGCTGCATAATCCTGTGATTAATTGGGAATCTCGGGATATTGTTAAATGGGGTCCCTATTGCTCTGAGAAATGTCTTGTTTCTGTGTCTGTGTCGTGCGTGGGTGTAGAAGGCATTCCGGAGTGCCTGATAGATTATACTGACGTTTTCTCCGAAAAAGAGGCTGAGGTTTTACCACCACACCGCCCATTTGATTGTGCCATTGACCTGGTTCCAGGTGCTAAATTGCCCAAAGCCCGCCTGTATAACCTCTCGGGTCCGGAACGAGCTGCGATGAAGGAATATATTTCTGAGAGCCTCCGTAAGGGACATATTCGTCCTTCTGTTTCTCCTGTGGCGGCAGGGTTCTTTTTTGTAAAAAAAAAGACGGTGGTTTGCGCCCATGCCTCGATTTTCGTGAGTTAAATAAAATAACTGTGAGGAATACTTATCCCCTTCCACTTATTCCTGATTTATACAATCAGTTGTCCGGAGCTAAGTGGTTTTCGAAATTAGACCTACGGGGAGCGTATAACCTTATCCGAGTCCGGGACGGAGATGAATGGAAGACCGACTTTCTCACTACTGAAGGGTTGTTTGAAAATTTGGTCATGCCCTTCGGCCTGACCAACGCTCCAGCGGTCTTCCAAAATTTCATAAATCATGTGTTCTCCGATTTGATTGGACGTTTTATGGTGGTGTATTTGGATGACATTTTAATCTACTCGCCTGATAAACAGACTCACATTGGTCATGTTCGGGCAGTTCTCCAAAGGCTCAGGGAGAACTGTCTGTTTGCTAAACTTGAAAAATGTTTATTTTTTGTTCAGGAACTGTCCTTTCTGGGGTTCATCGTGTCTGCTGAAGGGTATCGCATGGATCCTAATAAGGTGCAGGCCATTCTCGAGTGGGTTCAACCGTGTGATTTGAAGGGTCTGCAACGTTTCCTAGGGTTCGCTAATTACTATCGGAAATTTATAAGGGGGTTCTCACAGGTGGTTAAACCCCTCACAGACATGACTCAAAAGGGGCTGATATCAAGAATTGGTCAACCGCAGCGGTAGCGGCATTTCAGTTTTTGAAAAAATGTTTCATGTCGGCCCCGGTTCTTATCCAACCGGACCCCTCTGAACCATTTATTGTTGAGGTAGACGCCTCAGAGGTGGGGGTGGGGGCGGTATTGTCCCAGGGACCCGCCACTTTGACCAATTTAAGACCTTGCGCCTTTTTCTCAAAGAAGTTCTCTCCGGCGGAGAGAAACTATGATGTGGGGAATCGGGAACTTCTGGCCGTAAAATTGGCTTTTGCAGAATGGAGGCATTTTTTGGAGGGGGCTGTTCATCCTATAACGGTAATCACGGACCACAAAAACCTAGCTTACATTGAGTCAGCTAAAAGGTTGACTCCCAGACAGGCTAGATGGTCACTTTTTTTTTCCTGATTCAACTTCTCGATCACTTTTCGACCAGGATCCAAGAATATCAGAGCGGATGCGTTGTCACGCAGTCTTGATCCGATATCCCCCCGGAACCTCCATCCTCCATTCTTCAGCCTGGGGTGGTGGTGGCAGAGGTTTCTAATGTGTTGGAACGGGAGATTCGAGAAGCCCAGGCTCTTGCACCTCCAGCTAAGCCGGTGGATAAACTTTTTGTGCCAGCTCAGTTTCGTCTCAAGGTCCTCCAGGAGTTCCATGACTCAGTTCTGGGTGGACATCCAGGGATCTCAGCGACCCGGAAGGCCATTGCTAGAATATGCTGGTGGTCTTCTTTAGCCTCTGATGTTGGGGAGTATGTGTCTGCGTGTGAGGTTTGTGCCCGTGCGAAAACTCCCCATAACCAGCCGGCCGGGGAATTGGTACCACTGCCAATTCCTGAGAGACCATGGACTTATCTGTCCATGGATTTCATCACCAACCTTCCCCCTTCCAAGGGTAATACCGTGGTCTGGGTCGTAGTGGACAGGTTTAGTAAGCAGGCACATTTTGTACCTTTGGCAGCTCTACCTAATGTGGAAACATTGTCCAGATTGTTTGTGGAGCATGTGGTGCGGTTGCATGGGGTACCCCTGAATGTGGTGTCTGATAGGGGAGTGCAATTTGTGTCCAGATTTTGGAGAGCTTTTTGTAGGAGGTTGGGTATTGGTCTGTCCTTTTCATCCGCCTACCATCCAGAGACTAATGGGCAGACTGAGCGGACCAATCAGTCTCTGGAGCAAATTCTGCGTTGTTTGACCTCAGCCCGTCAGGATGATTGGTATTCTGTGTTACCATTGGCTGAGTTTGCTTTTAACAACCGCACTAACCAGTCTACGGGTACATCTCCTTTTTTTTGCAATTATGGGTTTCATCCTCATTTTGGAGAATTTTCCCGCTTGAATTCTGGGTGTCCTGGGGCAGACGAGACGATCCAGCGGTTGGGGGAGGTATGGCGGGAGGTCCAGAATAACATTACGAAGGCCCAGGACAAATTTAAATTTTTTGCGGACAAAAAACGATCCGTGGGTCCAGTGTTTCAGGTCAAAGATAAGGTATGGTTATCCACCAAAAATATAAGGCTCAAGGTCCCCTCTGCGAAGCTTGGACCCAAGTTTATATGTCCCTATGTAATTACCGAAGCAGTTAACCCGGTGGCTTTTCGGTTGAGTCTTCCGCCATCTCTAAGGATCCCTAATGTTTTCCATAAGGCCCTTTTGAAACCTGTGAGGTCCAGTGGGGAGGGATCATCATCTTCCCCGACACCGGTTCTGGTAGATGGGCAGGCTGAGTACGAGGTGGAACGAATTGTCGACTCCAGGTTGGTCCGTCGCGCCCTTCAGTATCTGATACATTGGAAGGGCTACGGTCCTGAGGAACGCTCGTGGGTTCCTGCTCGATCAGTTCATGCGGATCGGTTGATCCGAGCCTTTAACGCCAAGTACCCTGAGAGACCTGGGGGTCCGGTGGCCCCCCATTGAGAGGAGGGTACTGTCATGATCCAGGACGGGATTTCGCTTTGACCCGTCCTGGTTAGACTATGGGTTAATTGTGCTGCCTCTCTCTGGCAGCAGGAGGCTATTTAGTGCTCACTGGACCTGGGTCCGGTGTCAGTTATACTCCTGCCCTCGGCTGAGTTAAGTGACCTCTTGTATACGTGTGCCTTGTGCCTGATATCTTGCTTGCTTGTTCGGTTGTGATCTGGTTCTGTCCCTGTTACGAGTTCTGCCTGACCCTCTTGTACTGCGCTACCTCTCGTGTATGACTCTCTGCTTGTGACCCGACTTCTCTCTGCTCGTCCCCTTGGTACCACGTCGCCCTCTTGTGTATGACCTTTGGCTCTGTCTGACTACCCGTCTGTTTGTCCCTTTTGTACCTCGTTTGCCCGTACTGTGTGTGACCTCTGTTTTGCCTGACTCTGAGTTGCTGTATGGTGTCCTGTCCTATCTGAATACAGGACGCTAAGCCCCGCCCCCTTGCAGTCACATGACCATAGGTCCCGTGCACATTATTCAGTTTCAGTGTCCGCAGGTCCTTTGCCTCTTTACCTTCCAGCGCTGACTGGACCCTGACACTATTAGCCTGAAGCACGCATGGTCACCTCTGCTGCACACTCCACAGGTATCTTTTAGCACTGCTTCTGTTCTCAGGACACACGCACTGGCTCTATGAGCAAGTGCAGTGCGGTGTCTCTGACAGGGAGATTTTGAATCTCTGCACACACTTTTGGACACTGGACACTTTTGGATTGTGTGAGGCCCACTGATATCTGAGCGCTATGTGACAGGCTCGATGGCACAGCTGTGACCAAAGTGACTAGAGGATAAGGGAGATTTTGAATCTCTGCACACACTTTTGGACACTGGACACTTTTGGATTGTGTGAGGCCCAATGAATATCTGAGCACTATGTGACAGGCTCGATGGCACAGCTGTGACCAAAGTGACTAGAGGATAAGGGAGATTTTGAATCTCTGCACACACTTTTGGACACTGGACACTTTTGGATTGTGTGAGGCCCACTGATATCTGAGCGCTATGTGACAGGCTCGATGGCACAGCTGTGACCAAAGTGACTAGAGGATAAGGGAGATTTTGAATCTCTGCACACACTTTTGGACACTGGACACTTTTGGATTGTGTGAGGCCCACTGATATCTGAGCGCTATGTGACAGGCTCGATGGCACAGCTGTGACCAAAGTGACTAGAGGATAAGGGAGATTTTGAATCTCTGCACACACTTTTGGACACTGGACACTTTTGGATTGTGTGAGGCCCAATGAATATCTGAGCGCTATGTGACAGGCTCGATGGCACAGCTGTGACCAAAGTGACTAGAGTATAAGGGAGATTTTGAATCTCTGCACACACTTTTGGACACTGGACACTTTTGGATTGTGTGAGGCCCACTGATATTTGAGCGCTATGTGACAGGCTCGATAGCACAGCTGTGACCAAAGTGACTAGAGGATAAGGGAGATTTTGAATCTCTGCACACACTTTTGGACACTGGACACTTTTGGATTGTGTGAGGCCCACTGATATCTGAGCGCTATGTGACAGGCTCGATGGCACAGCTGTGACCAAAGTGACTAGAGGATAAGGGAGATTTTGAATCTCTGCACACACTTTTGGACACTGGACACTTTTGGATTGTGTGAGGCCCACTGATATCTGAGCGCTATGTGACAGTCATGTTGGACACTGTTCACACCAGGGTGTCCGGCAGACAGCGGTAATACCCTGTTGGGTATTCTGTTCCAGTCGGGATAGGGTTAACCAGGTTGTCATGCTGGCTGAGGGCTGGGCCACGCCCTAGGTCTTTAAATAGTTTGTCCTGACTATGGGCGTCGCCGACTATAGCTTTAGCCTAGTGCTAGCAATACCGGTCAGCAGTGGTGGTGTTGGAGCGTCTGATATCTGGTGCAGTATATCCCTCAGTGGTTCTTTCTCCAATCTGTTATATATATATATTTGGTTGCCCTTGCACATTATTGTATTCCCTTGTGTATTTACTGTGTGGTGTTTTCTTTTACCCCTGTCCATACGTATTTGTGGGGTCTGGTGTCTGGTCCCCTCACTGGGTGGAGGGAGGTGGGTTCAGCTTAGGGCTGGACAGGAGACAGGGACAGGGTGGAGGCTCAGGCAGGCACACCTTCAGTGTAAACCCTGGGTAGAGGGACAGACAGGGTTCCCCTAGTCTGAGGGACATCACAGGGGTCCCGGGGTTTTTGCCTAAAGTAACCTAGGCATTCCATGACATTATAGTCGGCCCAAATAATAAAGTGAAAAAAAAAAAAAAAAAAAAAAAAAGGAATATAGGGGTTACTTACTATGGATCCTATACTTTCCCTAACCAAGCAGCTGGAGGCTCTATCCATACAGGTCACTGAACTCAGGGGGGTGGTCCAGCAACAAGGCCTGTCAGCTCCTGCAGTACCTGCTGAGGCTGCAGCCAGGGCAGCTGAGCCCAAGTTTCCCCTTCCTGAACGATTTGCTGGTGATCGTGGTAAGTTCACGGTGTTTCGGGAATCATGCAAATTGTATTTCCGTATGCGTCCACATTCCTCAGGTAATGAGGCTCAACGCGTGGGCTTGGTGATTTCTTTGCTGAGTGGTGACCCACAGGCCTGGGCCTTTTCACTCCCTTCAGACTCACCGGCATTTGAATCTGTAGATTTTTTTTTCTCTGCTCTGGGTTTGATCTATGACGATCCAGATAGATTAAACTTAGCAGAGTCTAAGATACGCTCACTGCTACAGGGTGATCGACCAGCTGAGGATTACTGCACGGAATTCCGGCGCTGGGCGGTGGACACGCAGTGGAATGACCCTGCGCTTAGAAGTCAATTTTTGCATGGGGTTTCTGGAAGGGTTAAACAGACTCTCCTAATGTACGAGACTCCCGCCTCTCTGGAGGCTGCGATGGCACTTGTAGTACGCATAGACCGACGTCTCCGTCAGGGGGCGCTGGTTTTGTTGCCTCCGGGAGGTGGGGGAGTGGTCGGTGAGGTTGCCGCGGGTGAATCCGTGGAACCCATGCAGATCGCTGGTATAGCACAGTCACCGAGTAACAAGCCTAAACGTCCTTGGCACAGAAGGCAGGGGCTATGTTTTTTTTTGTGGCAAAGGAGGACATTTTATTAACGCTTGCCCCCTGGTACCTAAGAAGGGCGCGCCGGCGGAAAACTGATAGGCTCAGAGGGTTTGGAGGAGTCTAGTCTGAGCCTTTGTGTATCCTCCGTCATGGTTTCCCAGTGTATGCTCCCTGCTAGGGTGGTACTTGGGGGGCAAATGCTCTCTATTACAGTATTTATTGATAGTGGCTCAGCTGCCAATCTCATTGATGAGAGGTTCGCGCATACAGCGGGATTTCCGGTGGAGAAATTGCCGAACCCCATCCGGGTGGTTACCATCAATGCTTCCCCGTTGTCTCAAGGGGAGATCACAGAGTGTGTGTTGGATATACGACTCCACATCGGAGTATTACACTCAGAGCGGGTAACTTGTAAGGTGCTTAGTAACTTACCGGCTCAGATGGTTCTGGGCTTTCCATGGTTGTCAATGCATAATCCTGTTATTGATTGGAAGACCCAGGACATAATTCAGTGGAGCAGGGAGTGTCAGGAGAGGTGCCTGGCTACATGTATTTCCGCTTTGACCCCCAGTATCCCGGAGCCGTTGCTGGATTATGCGGATGTATTTTCTGAGAAGGGTTGTTCGGAACTACCACCGCATCGCCCCTATGACTGTGCTATTAGGTTGAAACCAGGGGCCAAGTTACCTAAAGCTAGAATGTTTAATATCTCAGGTCCCGAGAGGCTAGCTCTCAAGGAATACATTGCGGATAGCCTGAGCAAGGGTCATATTAGACCTTCCTCTTCTCCTCTGGCTGCTGGCTTCTTCTTTGTTAAAAAGAAGGATGGCGGTTTACGCCCGTGTCTGGATTTCAGAGAACTCAACCAGATTACGGTCCGTGATCCTTACCCTATGCCACTTATACCCGATTTATTCAACCAAGTGGTTGGTGCCAGGTGGTTCTCCAAACTGGACCTCAGGGGGGCGTACAATCTTATAAGAGTCCGTCAGGGGGATGAGTGGAAGACAGCGTTCAATACCCCTGAGGGTCACTTTGAGAGTTTGGTAATGCCGTTTGGGTTGACTATGGCACCGGCGGTCTTTCAACACTTCATTAATGATGTCTTCTCTCAGTTGTTGGGGAGGTTCGTTATAATTTATCTTGACGACATCCTCATTTTCTCTCGCGACCATGATACACATATAGAGCATGTTAGACAGGTTCTGCAGTTGCTCAGAGAGAACAGGCTCTATGTCAAGCTTGAAAAATGTGTGTTTTTCGTACAGGAGCTACCGTTCTTGGGTTATATAATCTCCGCCTCAGGTTTTAAGATGGACACCGCAAAGGTGCAGGCGGTACTACATTGGGATCGGCCTGATAATCTTAAGGCGCTTCAGCGATTTCTTGGCTTCTCCAATTACTATAGGAAATTTATTAAGAACTTCTCTATGATTGCCAAACCACTGACTGACATGACTAAGAAGGGTACCGACTTTTCTGACTGGTCTGAGCCTGCGGTACAGGCGTTTGAATTCCTCAAGAATAGTTTTGCCTCAGCGCCCATTCTGGTGCAGCCCGATGTCTCCTTACCGTTTGTCGTGGAGGTGGATGCGTCGGAGGTTGGAGTGGGGGCTGTACTGTCTCAGGGCCCTTCTTGGGCCAAGTTGCATCCGTGTGCCTTCTTCTCCAAGAAGCTGTCGCCTGCGGAGCGTAATTATGATATTGGCAACAGGGAACTATTGGCCATCAAATTGGCATTTGAGGAGTGGCGACACTTCTTGGAGGGGGCTGTTCATCAGATTACTGTGATAACCGACCATAAGAATTTGCTTTATTTAGAATCTGCTAAGCGCCTGTCCTCCAGACAGGCTCGCTGGGCATTATTCTTCACCCGGTTCAACTTCATTGTTACCTATCGCCCTGGGTCGAAGAATGTTAAGGCAGACGCTTTATCCAGGTGTTTTCCTGGTGGATAGTTATGTGAAGAGCCGGTGCCTATTCTCCAAAAGGGTGTGGTGTTATCTGCCATCACGACAGAGATTGAGGCAGAGATTGCGGAGGCTCAGGAGGTGGTACCGCCGGGGTTGCCTGCTAATAAATCTTTTGTGCCGCTACATCTACGCTCTAGAGTGTTGGGTGAACATCACGACACGGTACTGGCAGGTCATCCAGGGGTTAAGAGCACTCTGGAACTGGTATCGCGTCGTTTTTGGTGGCCTAAAATCCGGCAGGATGTGGCCTCATATGTGGCTGCCTGTAACACGTGCGCACGGGCCAAGACTCCTCGTTCCCGTCCCGCTGGTAGCTTGCAGCCTCTCGGGGTGCCCAGTAAGCCATGGACTGAGATTTCCATGGATTTTATTACTGACTTGCCCGCCTCGGCAGGGAACTCGGTCATTTTGGTAATTGTTGATAGGTTCTCCAAAATGTCACATTTCGTTGCTTTACCGTCTTTGCCCAATGCTAAGACTCTTGCTCAGATATTTATTCGCGAGGTGGTCAGACTTCATGGTGTCCCGTCTGACATTGTGTCTGATCGAGGTACGCAGTTTGTGGCAAAGTTTTGGAGAGCTTTTTGTTCTCGCCTTGGAATCAAATTATCTCATTCATCGGCTTTCCACCCTCAGTCGAATGGACAGACTGAGCGGATGAACCAAAACCTGGAGCAATACTTGCGCTGCTTTATTTCCGACAATCAGGAAGAGTGGTCAGCGTTTCTTCCTCTGGCAGAATTCGCAATAAACAACCATTGCCAGGAATCGTCTGGAGAATCTCCTTTTTTTTGTGTGTATGGTCAACATCCTCAATTTTGCACCTTGCGTCAGGGGTGCTCAGTTGGCGTCCCTGAGGAGGACCAGTTGGGAGCTCAATTGTCGTCTGTTTGGAGGAGAGTCAAGCAGCGCTTGTTGAAGGTGGGTTCCAGGTACAAACTGGTGGCTGACTGCAGACGTGTGCCAGGTCCGGACCTGTGTGTGGGTGATTGGGTGTGGTTATCTACTAGGAACATTAAGCTCAAGATACCGTCACTTAAGTTGGGTCCCAGGTTCATTGGCCCATTTAGAATCTCCGCAGTGATCAACCCCGTGGCATTTCGTTTGGAGTTGCCGGCTGTGTATAAGATTCATAATGTATTTCACAAAGCATTGCTAAAGAAGGTCGTGGGTTTGGTGGATGGTTCCCCCGGGCCACCACCTCCCGTCTTGGTGGATGGCGCGTTGGAATTTGAGGTGTCCAAAGTGGTGGGCTCTAGGGTTGTGCGTCGCACTCTACAGTACCTGGTCCACTGGCGTGGCTATGGTCCTGAGGAGAGGACATGGGTGCCGGCCTCTGACATTCATGCTGATCGACTGGTTACTATGTTCCATCGTCGCCATCCGGACAAGCCAGGTCCTCGACATGGTGAGGTTCCGGAGGTCCCTCGTAGAAGGCGGGGTACTGTCATGTTGGACACTGTTCACACCAGGGTATCCGGCAGACAGCGGTAATACCCTGTTGGGTATTCTGTTCCAGTCGGGATAGGGTTAACCAGGTTGTCATGCTGGCTGAGGGCTGGGCCACGCCCTAGGTCTTTAAATAGTTCGTCCTGACTATGGGCGTCGCCGACTATAGCTTTAGCCTAGTGCTAGCAATACCGGTCAGCAGTGGTGGTGTTGGAGCGTCTGATATCTGGTGCAGTATATCCCTCAGTGGTTCTTTCTCCAATCTGTTATATATATATATATTTGGTTGCCCTTGCACATTATTGTATTCCCTTGTGTATTTACTGTGTGGTGTTTTCTTTTACCCCTGTCCATACGTATTTGTGGGGTCTGGTGTCTGGTCCCCTCACTGGGTGGAGGGAGGTGGGTTCAGCTTAGGGCTGGACAGGAGACAGGGACAGGGTGGAGGCTCAGGCAGGCACACCTTCAGTGTAAACCCTGGGTAGAGGGACAGACAGGGTTCCCCTAGTCTGAGGGACATCACAGGGGTCCCGGGGTTTTTGCCTAAAGTAACCTAGGCATTCCATGACAGTGACAGGCTCGATGGCACAGCTGTGACCAAAGTGACTAGAGGATAAGGGAGATTTTGAATCTCTGCACACACTTTTGGACACTGGACACTTTTGGATTGTGTGAGGCCCACTGATATCTGAGCGCTATGTGACAGGCTCGATGGCACAGCTGTGACCAAAGTGACTAGAGGATAAGGGAGATTTTGAATCTCTGCACACACTTTTGGACACTGGACTCTTTTGGATTGTGTGAGGCCCACTGATATCTGAGCGCTATGTGACAGGCTCGATGGCACAGCTGTGACCAAAGTGACTAGAGGATAAGGGAGATTTTGAATCTCTGCACACAATTTTGGACACTGGACACTTTTGGATTGTGTGAGGCCCAATGAATATCTGAGCGCTATGTGACAGGCTCGATGGCACAGCTGTGACCAAAGTGACTAGAGGATAAGGGAGATTTTGAATCTCTACACACACTTTTGGACACTGGACACTTTTGGATTGTGTGAGGCCCACTGATATCTGAGCGCTATGTGACAGGCTCGATGGCACAGCTGTGACCAAAGTGACTAGAGGATAAGGGAGATTTTGAATCTCTGCACACACTTTTGGACACTGGACACTTTTGGATTGTGTGAGGCCCACTGATATCTGAGCGCTATGTGACAGGCTCGATGGCACAGCTGTGACCAAAGTGACTAGAGGATAAGGGAGATTTTGAATCTCTGCACACACTTTTGGACACTGGACACTTTTGGATTGTGTGAGGCCCAATGAATATCTGAGCGCTATGTGACAGGCTCGATGGCACAGCTGTGACCAAAGTGACTAGAGGATAAGGGAGATTTTGAATCTCTGCACACACTTTTGGACACTGGACACTTTTGGATTGTGTGAGGCCCACTGATATCTGAGCGCTATGTGACAGGCTCGATGGCACAGCTGTGACCAAAGTGACTAGAGGATAAGGGAGATTTTGAATCTCTGCACACACTTTTGGACACTGGACACTTTTGGATTGTGTGAGGCCCACTGATATCTGAGCGCTATGTCACAGGCTCGATGGCACAGCTGTGACAAAAGGGACTAGAGGATAAGGGAGATTGGATTGCTTTTAAAAAAGCAGTTTGCAGAGCAGTGGGTAAACAGCAATGCCAGCCTGTCAGGAAGCCTTAAAAGGCAGCCAAACAACCAACACCACTGATACACCACAATATAGCCTCCCCTTGCACTGCACACACAGTGACTGGTGTGTTGTGCAGGCCAAATTGCTAGCAGCAGAAGCAGTTTTTTTTTCTTCTCAGGACAAAAAAAAAAATTGGGATTGCTTTTAAAAAAGCAGTTTGCGGAGCAGTGGGTAAACAGCAATGCAGGAATATCAGGAAGCCTTAGAAGGCAGCCCAACAACCAACACCACTGATACACCACTATATAGCCTCCCCTTGCACTGCACACACAGTGACTGGTGTGTTGTGCAGGCCAAATCGCTAGCAGCAGAAGCAGTTTTTTTGTCTTCTTCCCTGCCTAACGCTCTCCCTACAGAATCAGCAACCTCTCCCTATACTGAGATCGGCAGAAGTAAGATGGCGGTCGGCGTGCCCGCCCTTTTATACCCCCTGTGACGCCCACCAAAGCAAGCCAATCACTTGCATGCCCTTCTGAAAGATGGTGGTGACCCCTGCCTATGTCATCACGTTGCCCACAGTGTCCGTGGATCCTGATTGGCTGAAAAAGAGCGCAAAACAAACTTTTGAAACGCGACTTTGGCGCGTAAGTCGCCGACCTCGTGGCCGACCTCATCCTAGGGTCGGGTTTCGTTTCATGAAACCCGACTTTGCCAAAAGTCGGTGACTTTTGAAATTTTTCGACCCGTTTCGCTCAACTCTAATGATAACCTCATACTGCAAGGAAAGACATGTATTTTTGAACAATAAAGAAAGTAATAATACAACATGATAATATTTAAGAGTACTTCACCAAACTCCATTACAATCCATAAATCCCCATGTCGTTTTTAACTAATGTTATTACTCACATAACTCTTCACATATTGACAACTGTATTGTCCTTGTCACACACACTACTTACTACCATATGACACCACTTATTTACTCTCACAATACCCTGAAGCTACTCCTATTAACCTTTCTGTATGCCAACCATCCCTGCTAATGGCTCTGATGTCATTTTATGTCTCCATTCTGGCTAGAGTTCCCATAACAGCATCTCATTAGCTGCAAAGTTAAGGCCCCATTACACACAGCAATCTCGCTAGCGAGATCGCTGATTTTGTGATGCCACAGCGATCTCGCCAATGAGATCGCTGTGTGTGACGGGGATCAGCGACCGGCCCCCCTGCCTTTAACTCACACCTGATTGTCTTTAGCTGCACATATATTCAGTACCATGGGCCTGCTCCAGACGTAGTCGGCTCCATCCATTTCAAAATCCATATTTCAAAGTACAGATTTCTAAGTACAATACGCTGAATTAGACTAGAATTCTAGAATGCATTTGGCCACTCATGACTCCTACAGTATTGTCATCATCACCATCTGACCAAGACGTTCTTCTGTTCCCACAGGTATGCATTGCTGGATTCCCCCTCTCTCTCAGGCTCCTGAATGCCCCATGTGAACTGCATTGTATTTTATATGGTATGCATTGCTGGATTCCCCCTCTGGCCGGAGTCACACTGGCGAGGAATACGGGCGCGTGAGAGGCGCAAAAAACACTCATTACACACGGACAAATGATTTTCAATGGGGTCACTCGCACCAGGGGTATATTTCTCATGCGTATCCTACGCTCCGTGCCAATCGCAGCATGCTGCGATTGTCAGCGTACTACGCCCGTAGTACGCCAATGCAAGTCAATGGGTGCGCAAAAAATACGGATTACACACGGAACACACGTGTGACCTGCGAGCAATACGCAGGTCTTTTGGCTGGTGACAGGAAATGGGCTAATCCATCATCAGGAAGCCTAGACATGCAAATGAGCTCAAAAAGCGCTCCAGACATCCAGGAAGTACGCCTCCACGGAGTACAGCAGCAGCATGGCGTCCACATATATTAACGTTGAGATGCTCATTGTGCTGGTGGAGGAGCGTCCCGAAATATGGGACCCACGCGATGCAAATTATGCGAACCGGACAAGAAAGGAGGTGTCATGGAGGCGCATCTGTCGCCAGATGTACCATGACTTTGGTGACAGATCACGTGATGAGCAGCATAAAATTCGTAAGTGCAACCATAAAAACATCATTAACCTTAGCGCGCGCTTAAAAATGATTCTACAATCAGCACCCCCCTTCCTGGGCATGTAATTTTCTTAGCCTCATGAGGCCGTTACATTTGGATGTGACACGTGGCTTCACACAGCCATAATTAGGGGTTAGGCCACAAGCTACTCATCCTCCTAGCCAATAAAATTAGTTTCAGTGTAGCTAATGAGACCCTGTGTATCGGCCCAATTACATATGCCGCCATGGGTAGAACGCACACCCCAGAAGGCCCCATGCCTAGACTACTGTTAGAAAATGTGACCTCTCAAATATGTGATTTTGACAATCTTTCCTGTCACATTGCAGTGGAAGATGTGATGAAACGCTGGCGAAGCATCCGGGACCAGTTCCGCCAGGAACGCCAGCAGCGGTCCAGGAGTGGGGATGCTGGGCATGTGAAGAGAAAATATATATACTATGACCGGCTGAACTTCCTCGCCCCAATTCTGGATCTGAGACCGTAAGTACATAGCTCACACCACATTACACAAATACATTACACAAATACTTTACAGGGACAAAAATATTGATGTATTTTTGCCTCTGTTCTATTTCATAACAGAACTCAATCCAACCTTACGGATCGAGGAACGGCCTCAGAGGCAGAGCCCATTATAGATCCTGTAGGGGATGAGGTGGCGCCCATCTTCTCCCCCTACAAGAAGGATGGCTGAAGATGAGGCATCACAAGACCACACAATGGCTGCCCTACACACCACACCACCAGGACGGTCTGCTGCTGCCACCTCACCCATCCTGGAAGAGCCGGGCAACTTGAGCAGCAGCCCAACTGCCCAGATCAGGTCCTCCCCACAGGCTGCTGTAGCATCACGGCGAACAAGAAGAAGGCACCAGGTCACACTTCAAGAGAGCAGGACCAATGTGGACACAGGGGTGCTAAATTATTTGTCCAGAGTAACAACAGATGATGGTGAGGAGGCCTATGCACGTAGCCTCACCCTTTATCTCCGTGCCCTTACCCGTGAGGTCAGGCTCCGTATTAGGGGATGTATTCAGATCCTGCTTGATGCAAGCACCCCGATGTAATGTATAATAATTAGATCTGTCTCTTTAAGCAAGCCAGACTTATGGGACTTGGAGGGTGGAGACAAGAGGGATGAGAAGGGAAGTTTCAGTTTCACTTCTGGTAGCAAGGGAATGCAAGTGTTATGCTGTGTGCTGGAGGATGAAGAATAAAACATATCTAAAGTTTAATACCTTGAATTCTTCATAACGTGTGGATATTACAACTGGCGACGAGGATGGGATATAATTACCTACTGCTGTGAGTACGGACTCTATTTTACCGCTTCACACGCCAGCACCACTGAGAGACTCTATCATGGCTGACTACTTGCACACATTCCCACAGTTTGATATGACTGATGTCATTAATCTCTCCCATAACTGGAGAAAATGACTAAACAGATTTGAGAATTTCCTAGAAGCCATGGACATAAAGGAGGAGAAAAGAAAGAGAGCTTTGCTCCTGCATTGTGCAGGCACAGGAGTCTATGACATATACAGTACGTTACCTGCAGCAGAAACAGACACATACAGCAACTGCACTAAAGCTCTCACTGGCTACTTCAACCCCAAACAGAACATCAGATATGAAAGATATAAATTCAGGATTGCCAAGCAGCTTCCAGAAGAGTCCATAGACACTTATGTCACACGGCTGAAAGAGTTAGCACATGGACGTGCCTTTACAGATGTAGATGATGAAATCCTAACTCAAATAATTGTCACCTGCTCATCTAATAACCTAAGGCGTAAGGCTCTGCAGCAGGATATCTCTCTACATGATTTGCTCAAAATGGCCCGTGCTATAGAAATAGCAGATCATCAGGCTACCGTAATGGAGAATGGGGATAAATTACATGTGCATAATCTCAAACAGAAAAATTTACCAGACAAACAAGCCCAGAAACAGAAGAAATGTTATAGATGTGGACAGGATTTCCCTCACCACCAGAACAAATGTCCAGCTATGGGACAAACCTGCAGTAAATGTGGAAAAGGGAATCATTTTGCAGCTGTTTGCAAATCAGCACACTACAAGCCTCCGCTGCCTATGACAAAATCTGCAGATGTAAAAGTGATAAATCAGGACACAGAAGAAATGTCTGCGACTGAGAACTATGTGTTCACTACCTCTGTCACTGGTTCAGTACAGTCTCCCTGTGTTACACTCTCAATCTGCAACACTGACATTACCTTTACAATAGATACAGGAGCTTCAGTGGATATCATAGATGGCACTACATATGAACAATTGAAAACAAGGCCAGTCTTACAACAAGTGCAGACTAAAATCTTTCCTTATGGATCTAAAACACCTCTAGCTATAATGGGACAATTTGATGCTGAAATTAGATATAAAGAAAACAGGCAGAAAACCACTTTCCACACATTACAAGGATCGGGAGGATGTCTTCTCAGCTATCACACTGCCTTGGAGCTAGGGCTCATCCAGATTATTCATACCATAACTGACCCTGCGGATATGGATGTACAAACTATGGTGAACAGCTTTCCCTCCCTATTTAGTGGTTTGGGAAAACTAAAGGACTCTCAAGTACACCTTCATGTGGATGACAATGTTCGTGCAGTAGCCCAGCCTCACAGGCGTATTCCATTTCACCTGAGACAGAAGGTAGAAAAGGAACTCCAATTGCTCATGGATGAGGACGTTATTGAAACTGTTACTGGTCCCACTCCGTGGGTCTCTCCACTTGTGGTAGTTCCAAAACCAAAGACTCCTGATCAAGTGAGACTGTGTGTTGACATGCGCCTGCCCAACACCGCTATCCAGAGGGAAAGACATATCTCACCTACGATTGATGACATTATTCATTTATTAAATGGAGCCACCGTCTTTTCAAAGCTCGACCTCAATAAGGGATATCATCAATTAGAACTGAGTCCAGAGTCCCGATATTTGACCACATTTTCCACCCATGTGGGCCTCAGAAGATACAAAAGATTGACTTTTGGAGTCTGCTCAGCAGCCGAAATTTTTCAGGATGCAATAAGGAGTGTCATTCAACACATCCCAAATGCCTTTAATTACAGTGATGACATATTGGTTTTTGGTAAAACTCAAGCTGAGCATAATCGTGCTCTATATGCGATCTTCGAATGCCTGCTTTCTGCTGGACTCACTTTAAACAAAGAGAAGTGCGAGTTTGACAAGGGTTCATTAGAATTCTATGGTCACATCTTCTCGGCAAAAGGAGTACAACCCGACCCCAAGAAATTGGAAGCTATCAGAACAGCCTCAATTCCACAGGATGCTAGTGAAGTGCGTTCTTTCCTTGGAATGGCAAGTTACTGTGCTAGATATATTCCGAATTTTTCAACGATCAGCAATCCACTACGGGAACTTACAAAACAAAGTTGTATTTTTCAATGGTCTCAAGGCTGTCAGGCCTCTTTTGAAACAATTAAAAATGAACTCTGCTCGACAACCACTATGGCTTATTTTGATCCAGCTCTTCGAACTGAACTGATTGTGGACGCCAGTCCCGTGGGACTGGGTGCTATTCTAGCGCAATACAAGGATAACAATCAAAATCCTCACATCATTTCTTATGCAAGTAAGAGCTTAACAAACACTGAAAGAAAATATTCTCAACCTGAAAAAGAAAGCTTGGCAGTTGTCTGGGGATGTGAACACTTTCACTTATTTCTCTATGGAGCTCCCTTCACCATTGTCACAGATCATCAAGCACTTCTTACAATTTTTGGAAATCCCAGAGCTAAAATGCCTGCACGGATCGAACGATGGGGCCTACGTCTACAGGACTACAACTATAAAATTGTTCACAAACCTGGAAAATACAGCAATCCGGCTGATTATCTTTCAAGACATCCTACTAATGATGATATACCTGTGCATTCCTCCATTGAAGAATACCTACGTTTTGTTACAGATCATGCCGTGCCAAAAGCACTTTCTCTTGATCAATTTATAAATGAAACAACAAAAGACAAGACACTCTGTGCCCTAATACAAATCATCCAAAATCGAAGGTGGCATGAAATTCAAAAAGAAAAATTTCCTGATTCTGAGATTAATCTGAAAGAGTTAAAACTATTCTCAAACGTACGTGAGGAATTATCAGTCACTGAAGAACACCTCATTCTTCGAGGTACCAAACTAGTTGTACCTAAGACTTTGCGTAACTTAGTCATACAGATAGCACATGAAGGTCATTTAGGAATTGTTGGCACAAAGAAGTTACTCAGAGAAAAAGTGTGGTTCCCAAATATGGATCACTTGGTGGAAGAAAAGATTAGACACTGTTCTACTTGTCAATTAATCACTCCATCATCAAACTTAGAGCCATTACAAATGTCTCCGTTACCCACTGCTGTCTGGGAGGAAGTGGCAGTCGATATATATGGACCATTGCCAAATGGCCAATACATTCTCGTAACAATTGATGAATATTCTCGATACCCTGTCATTTCATTTATCTCTTCAACATCTGCTAATAATGTCATACCAGAGCTGGACGACATTTTCTCGGCATATGGTATTCCAAAAGTGGTCAAAACAGACAATGGACCTCCATTCAATGGACATGTGTTTACACAATTTTCTGAATACTTGGGATTCAATCACAGGAAAATCACACCTTGCTGGCCGCAAGCCAATGGAATTGTGGAACGTTTTATGCGCACTCTGGGGAAACGTATCAAGGCAGCGAGTCTGGAGCACATCCCACTGAAACAGTCATTATACAAATTCATGCGTAATTACCGCAATACGCCACACTCCACTACTAATGCTGCTCCAGCTCATTTAATGTTCAGCAGAACCCTGCGTATACGTCTCCCTGATGTGACCAGCCATCCCCGACCGAGTGACTCCTCAGTGAGATCCACAGATTTCTCCAACAAACAAGCCATGAAACGTTATGCAGACAGAAGGCGAAGGACACAGTCAAGTGCCATCGAAAGAGGGGATGTCGTGGTGGTACGTCAAAGACCAACCAACAAGCCCTCACCTGTATATGGTCCTGCAAAATATTATGTTACCAAAAGGAAAGGCAGCATGATCACAGCTGAACGAGATGGACACTCCATAACGCGAAATTCTTCATATTTTAAAGTCATACCGCAGAATGATGACAATGAACTCTCTTTGGTGGAAGACTTGGTATCAGATGGTGGAGAGGACCAACAAGAGGTAGCTGGTCCATCAACAATGAACTCTCTCAATGAGCCCAGACGTTATCCTACACGAGAGAGAAGAGCTCCATCGAGGCTTATTGAAGAAGTGTAACTACAGTTTTGTTTGTTTTTTTTTGTTGTTTGTTTCTCTGGTTTTAGAATTGAACAAATAAGACAAAACGGACATATGATTTCTTTGGACGTTTTCATGTTGTTGCATTTATCAGTAATATAGATTATTTATAAAAAAAAAAAAAAAAAAAAAAAGAGGGGATGATGTAATGTATAATAATTAGATCTGTCTCTTTAAGCAAGCCAGACTTATGGGACTTGGAGGGTGGAGACAAGAGGGATGAGAAGGGAAGTTTCAGTTTCACTTCTGGTAGCATGGGAATGCAAGTGTTATGCTGTGTGCTGGAGGACGAAGAATAAAACATATCTAAAGTTTAATACCTTGAATTCTTCATAACGTGTGGATATTACAACCCCCAATACCCATATGAGGTTTTTGAATTTCTGGAGAGGTGGCAGCTCTCACCACAAAATTTAATGCGCATGAGACCATCTACACAGATGCTTGCTCAAGCAGGGTCTGAACAGCCCCTAATACGTGGGCCAACACCTCAACCCCTTCCTCCCCCTACCCAACCGTCTATACCGCAGCACCAAATGTCTTCCTCAAGCCAACCCCACCAATATGGCCACTTGTACCCACCCAGTGTTGGAGGCTGGTCCCAACCTGGTTGGGGACGATCTGGCTATCTTGGTGGGTATGAGCCACGGGCCTACCAGAGCCAACAAGAAGCCCCTCACCATCATCAGTACTCTGGCCAGTATCCCCAACAGTCCCAGGAGGCTGGACAATTCCAGCATCATGGGCAACAGTATGGCCCCACACAGGGCGATGTTGGCCACAATGTCCATCAGCACCCACAGGCTGTTCTTCCACGTTCCCCTTCCCCAACATATGAGGATTTATGATTCTGATGGTTGGAGATGTCCAGTCAGATGTAACTGGTGCTCCTAATCTAAATGTAAAAACAGGTGTTCTCCTTCACCAACATTTATAACATAATTTAACATTCACATTTTTAAACAATGTTTTCCAAACATATGTAACAATCCATCATGACAGGCAACGCTACCTCACGCCTTTCAGACAGATATTACATGTGTGTAGAAAAGAGAATCTTTAAATGCGCTGTGCTGGAAACTGAAAGGATGAAAATACACTACTCACTTGCTAACGCATAGGAAAGGCGTGCTCGCCTTAGTTAAGTAGTCACCTTTTTTGTCAGCAATCTCTAGTACAAAATTTCTAGGCGACAAGCATTCAGAATAACCCGCTTTCTCTATGTCTTAACAAGTGAGTTTTGTATTTTCATCCTTTCCGGTAAAGCATGCTTAAATATTGTCTGGTCTACAGACAGGTAATATCTGTGTGAAAGCTGTGAGGTAGCCTTGCCTGTCATGGTGGAATCTTTCTATGTTTGGCTAACATTATGAGGAAATGTGAGTGTTATCTTGTTGCCTTTATTTTGGTGATGGTGCTCACCGTTTGTTGGCAAATCTAGGTTAATATAGTGATGCAGCAATGTTTTTTTTGCCTAATGTTTGTGGCTGTTTTGTTCTGTAATGTTCATTTTACAACAAGTTAACGAAGGCACAAAGGGTCATTTTGGCCATTGCCAAATTTGTCTTATGGCAAAATTCTGTTTTCCTTTAAGCGAAAAAAAAAAAAAAGGCAAAACTAAATATTTGTCTACTCTACTTAACGTCTCTGTGTGATTTTTCACAATCCCTCACAACATACTAACAGACACCAACCAATGCACTGAAACACTCATAGAATCATAAAGGCTTGAGTAATATATATTTTGACACACTTAAAGCAAAAAATTATAACATAGACACAGCATGCTCTTGCCAAGAAGTTGCCCCCTCAGGTGAGATAAGGTAATTAGTGAAAATATCACGCACTTTGAGGCCAGAGAGCGGTCTACGTTGAGGGTTCATAGGTGGTCTCACCCTGCGCACATTGTCCGGCCTACGCACAACACCATCAGAGGAAGAGCAATCATGTATCCTGGTGAAGTTATGCAGAACAACACAGGCTTTCACAACTTCATTCACATTTTGCTCACTCAACTGAATGGCAGACTGGAGTACTCGCCATTTGGCACAAAGAATCCCAAAGGAACACTCCACCAGTCGCCGAGCACGTGATAGGCGCAAGTTAAAAATTCTGCGCCTATGGTCAAGGTTGCGCCGGGGATATGGCCTCATGACATTGCGCGATAACTGAAAGGCCTCATCTGCCACAAGGACATAAGGGACTGATTGTTCGGGGGAGCCTGGTAGCTGGCGTGGTGGTGGTAGATCCAACTGGTTGGTGCGTAGCCGCCGAGCCATTATGGAAGTATTGAAGACTCTAGAGTCTCCCGTCCTTCCATAGGCCCCAATGTCAACAATTATAAACTTGTATTGAGGGTCTACCAGAGCCAACAATACAACAGAAAAGTATTGTTTATAATTGAAGAATTGGGAGCCTGAGTTCGGCGGCTTACACACCCTGATATGTTTGCCATCCAGGGCCCCAATACAATTTGGAAACTGGCAGTCCTCCTCAAACTCCCTTGATATCCTTAACCAGTCTTCCATCCTGGGCTCGGGCATGACCACTTGATGGAGTCTTGTCCAGATTTGTGCACATGTAGACCTCACTATGCCTGAAATGGTTGATTTTCCTATGAGAAACTCATGGTGGAGGGCGGCATAAGACAGGCCAGTGGACAGGAAGCTGTAGAACAACAGAAATAGTAAAGTTTAGAATGGCTAAAGTAAAAAAAAAATCAGTTACATGCCGACCAAACTTGTTAGGAAATGAAGAGAAGAACACACACATATTTGGTGGCACAATGACTAAGTGATATGCTGGACATATTAGATGTAACATTCTGCTGTGTCAGGTGATTCATATTTGGAGTAAGATGATGGCATTCAACTTTGTCCAAGAAGGCCAAAAAACATAATTTAGCACACACATTATGAACATAGAGAATGTGGTTGTGTAGTACATACCGTATTGTGAGTAGAAGTCCCTCCTCTGCAGATATAGCTTTGCGCATCCTTGTGTCCTGAAAGGTTATCCCAGGGCGCACTGTCTCCAAGAGTCGATCAAATGTGGCAATGCTCATGTGACAGTACTGGTAAAATTTATCCGGATGCTCCCGCAGAGAATAGAGGCGGTGAAAATGCCCTCTTGTGAGTCGTTGCCTCAAAAGTGGATGGACCCACATGCGTCTCCTCCTCCGCGGATCCACTATCACAGGGTATGGTTGCCCAAAGCGCCGTGACAAAAGCCAGGTAAAGAGAACCGGCTCAGTTGTATTGAAACTCAGACCCTCTGCCATGCTGCACAAAGAACACCAACACACCTCGTGAAAGCAAGGTGACAAATGTACAGAATGTAGGCATCCACCTGTTTCTGAGTGTCTAAATAGGGTGCAGGCTAATGATTTAAATTGTTTGCAGGCCTCAAAACCGTTAAATGTCCATTTTGCAAGGCTGCAAGAAAATCTCGCCATACGGATGCCATACGGATTACATACGGATGCACACATGCGCAAAATACGCGACCTCACCTTGCTTACGGATGACCTACAGAGCACTATTTCGTGGTCATTCATCCGTATTACGCAAGTAAACTACGGACCGTATTTTGCGCAGGTTAGTGTGACTCCAGCCTCTCTCTCAGGCTCCTGAATGTCCCATGTGAACTGCATTGTATTTTATATGGTATGCATTGCTGGATTCGCCCTCTCTCTCAGGCTCCTGAATGTCCCATGTGAACTGCATTGTATTTTATATGGTATGCATTGCTGGATTTCCCCTCTCTCTCAGGCTCCTGAATGTCCCATGTGAACTGGATTCTATTTTATATGGTATGCATTGCTGGATTTCCCCTCTCTCTCAGGCTCCTGAATGCCCCATGTGAACTGCATTGTATTTTATGTGGTATGCATTGCTGGATTTCCCCTCTCTCTCAGGCTCCTGAATGCCCCATGTGAACTGCATTGTATTTTATATGGTATGCATTGCTGGATTCCCCCTCTCTCTCAGGCTCCTGAATGTCCCATGTGAACTGCATTGTATTTTATATGGTATGCATTGCTGAATTCCACCTCTCTCTCAGGCTCCTGAATGCCCCATGTGAACAGCATTGTATTTTATATGGTATGCATTGCTTACCCATCTTCTTGTATCAATAATTGTACTCCATTCTTGTTATCTTTGCCACACATCTAAGTGGTCTGTATAGCCCCTTCCCCCTTTTATGACCTTTGCTTAACTCAGTGCATCTGGTCTGGGCAGTCACACCTCACTTTCACTCACACCTGATTGTCTTTAGCTGCACATATATTCAGTACCATGGGTCTGCTCCAGACGTAGTCGGCTCCATCCATTTCAAAATCCATATTTCAAAGTACAGATTTCTAAGTACAATACGCTGAATTAGACTAGAATTCTAGAATGCATTTGGCCACCAATGACTCCTACAGTATTGTCATCATCACCATCTGACCGAGATGTTCTTCTGTTCCTACAGGTATGCATTGCTGGATTCCACCTCTCTCTCAGGCTCCGGAATGGTGACTGGTCTGCAAACCCTGTCTTATAAGGAAAGGTTGCAGGATTTGGGAATGCTTAGGTTGCAAAAGAGAAGACTGAGAGGAGACTTAATAGCTGTCTACAAATATCTAAAGGGCTGTCACACTGTAGAAGGATCAACTTTATTCTCATTTGCACAAGGAAAGACTAGAAGCAATGGGATGAAACTGAATGGGAGGAGACACAGATTAGATATTAGAAAAAACTTTTTGACAGTTAGAGTGATCAATGAGTGGAACAAGCTGCCACGAGAAGTGGTGAGTTCTCCTTCAATGGAAGTCTTCAAACAGAGGCTGGACAGACATCTGACTGGGATGATTTAGCGAATCCTGTTTTGAGCAGGGGGTTGGACCAGATGGCCCAGGAGGTCCCTTGCAACTCTACGATTCTATGATTCCCCATGTGAACTGCATTGTATTTTATATGGTATGCATTGCTGGATTCCCCCTCTCTCTCAGGCTCCTGAATGCCCCATGTGAACTGCATTGTATTTTATATGGTATGCATTGCTGGATTCGCCCTCTCTCTCAGGCTCCTGAATGTCCCATGTGAACTGCATTGTATTTTATATGGTATGCATTGCTGGATTTCCCCTCTCTCTCAGGCTCCTGAATGCCCCATGTGAACTGGATTCTATTTTATATATGGTATGCATTGCTGGATTTCCCCTCTCTCTCAGGCTCCTGAATGCCCCATGTGAACTGCATTGTATTTTATGTGGTATGCATTGCTGGATTTCCCCTCTCTCTCAGGCTCCTGAATGCCCCATGTGAACTGCATTGTATTTTATATGGTATGCATTGCTGGATTCCCCCTCTCTCTCAGGCTCCTGAATGCCCCATGTGAACTGCATTGTATTTTATATGGTATGCATTGCTGAATTCCACCTCTCTCTCAGGCTCCTGAATGCCCCATGTGAACAGCATTGTATTTTATATGGTATGCATTGCTTACCCATCTTCTTGTATCAATAATTGTACTCCATTCTTGTTATCTTTGCCACACATCTAAGTGGTCTGTATAGCCCCTTCCCCCTTTTATGACCTTTGCTTAACTCAGTGCATCTGGTCTGGGCAGTCACACCTCACTTTCACTCACACCTGATTGTCTTTAGCTGCACATATATTCAGTACCATGGGTCTGCTCCAGACGTAGTCGGCTCCATCCATTTCAAAATCCATATTTCAAAGTACAGATTTCTAAGTACAATACGCTGAATTAGACTAGAATTCTAGAATGCATTTGGCCACCAATGACTCCTACAGTATTGTCATCATCACCATCTGACCGAGATGTTCTTCTGTTCCTACAGGTATGCATTGCTGGATTCCACCTCTCTCTCAGGCTCCGGAATGGTGACTGGTCTGCAAACCCTGTCTTATGAGGAAAGGTTGCAGGATTTGGGAATGCTTAGGTTGCAAAAGAGAAGACTGAGAGGAGACTTAATAGCTGTCTACAAATATCTAAAGGGCTGTCACATTGTAGAAGGATCAACTTTATTCTCATTTGCACAAGGAAAGACTAGAAGCAATGGGATGAAACTGAATGGGAGGAGACACAGATTAGATATTAGAAAAAACTTTTTGACAGTTAGAGTGATCAATGAGTGGAACAAGCTGCCACGAGAAGTGGTGAGTTCTCCTTCAATGGAAGTCTTCAAACAGAGGCTGGACAGACATCTGACTGGGATGATTTAGCGAATCCTGCTTTGAGCAGGGGGTTGGACCAGATGGCCCAGGAGGTCCCTTGCAACTCTACGATTCTATGATTCCCCATGTGAACTGCATTGTATTTTATATGGTATGCATTGCTGGATTCCCCCTCTCTCTCAGGCTCCTGAATGCCCCATGTGAACTGCATTGTATTTTATATGGTATGCATTGCTTACCCATCTTCTTGTATCCATAATTGTACTCCATTCTTGTTATCTTTGCCATACATCTAAGTGGTCTGTATAACCCCTTTCCCCTTTTATGACCTTTGCTTAACTCAGTATATCTGGTCTGGGCAGTCACACCCCACTTTCACTCACACCTGATTGTCTTTAGCTGCACATATATTCAGTACCATGGATCTGCTCCAGACGTAGTCGGCTCCATCCATTTCAAAATCCATATTTCAAAATACAGATTTCTAAGTACAATATGCTGAATTAGCCTATAATTGGACTGGAATTGACTGTAAGGTAACGGACTATAACACCACAACAATGTTTCGCCTTCTTTTTACTATCACCCCCATACTACTCTATTTCTCCATAACTCCTGCAATCCCTCCACCCAGTAAGGAACTAGTCATTTCCCCCTCCATCCTTCCCAACCATCTCAACTCTTCGTCAGAACTGTTCCTCCACATACAATCCTTTTTCTCCAGACACACACGGCCACATCATGTCATATCCTGCTCCCACCTTCTAATGCTCTGTCTACTACTCCTCATTGCTGGCGATGTATCCCCAAATCCTGGCCCTCCTCAACACATCCCTACACTCACTTCTATCACCCTGCCACAATCCTCTACAAGTCTTCACAACCATGATAACCTCATACCCATTCATCCAGCCCCCACTCCCCCAACCCCCTTACCTGGAGACCTATGGAATGCATGCTCGGTCTGCAACAAGCTGTCATTTATCCAAGACCTCTTTATCACCAACAAACTCTCTTTCCTTGCCATCACTGAAACCTGACTCACTCCCTCTGACACAGCCTCTCCTGCCTTGCTCTCCTATGGCGGATTCCATTTCTCTCACACTCCTCGCCCCAGCAACAAACGTGGTGGAGGAGTTGGCTTGCTCCTGTCTGATACCTGCTCCTTTACCCCAATTCCTTTGCCACCTAACGCTACTCTTCCCTCGTTCGAAGTGCACTCCATCCGCATCTATTCCCCCTCCAACCCCCAACTGGCTGTCATCTACTGCCCCCCAGAACTAGCCATCTCCACCTTTCTCAACCACTTCAACACCTGGCTGCTCCATTTCCTTTCTGCTGACATCCCCACCATCATCATGGGCGACTTCAACATCCCCATTGACACTTCCACCCCGGCTGCCTCTAAACTTCTATCGCTCACGGCTTCCCTCGGCCTCACTCAATGGTCCTCTGCGACCACTCACAAAGATGGCCACACGCTGGACCTTATCTTCACCCGTCTCTGTTCCCTCACTAATCTCAATAACTCACCCCTCCCCCTGTCTGACCACAATCTACTGACATTCTCTTCCCTCTCCTCTCCTACTGCGCAACCCCTGCTCCATAAACTCGCTCACCCTCGCAGGAATCTCAAACACCTCAATTTACAATCACTTTCTGAGTCCCTTCTCCCTCTTACAGACATAGCTTCCCTTCATGACACAGATGCTGCTGCCACTTTTTATAACACCACAATAACAGCAACACTTGATTCGGCTGCCCCCTCACGCAGAGCAAAACTCGAACAATCAACAGGCAGCCCTGGCTGACCAGCCTGACCAAAGAACTGAGACGGGTTTCCAGGGCCGCTGAGCGGAGATGGAAGAGAACCCATTCTACTGAGCACTTCAGCGCATACAAGCAGCCCCTTGCCAGCTTTAAGTCCACGCTCTCTGCCGCAAAACAAACTTACTTTGCATCTCTCATATCCTCCCTGTCTCACAACCCTAAATAGCTCTTCAACACTTTCAATTCTATACTCCGTCCCACAGCACCTCCTCCCTCTCCTCTCATTTCTGCTGAAGACTTTGCCTCCTTCTTTAAGCAGAAGATCGACACGATCAGACAAAACTTTGGCCCGCAGCCCCCAATGCCCCTCTTAGCTGCTCATCCCTGTTCTGCAAAAGCCAGCTTCTCCACCATAATAGAAGATCAGCTCTCCACCCTTCTATCAAGATCACACCTCACCACTTGTGCCCTCGACCCACTCCCGTCCCACCTCACCCCTAACTTGGCCACAGTCTTCATCCCATCTCTACACACCTCTTCAACCTTTCACTTACAAATGGTGTCTTTCCCTCATCCTTCAAACATGCCTCAATCACACCCATCCTCAAAAAGCCATCCCTTGACCCATCCTCTGTGTCTAACTATCGCCCGATATCTCTTCTCCCTTATGCCTCAAAACTACTGGAACAGCATGTATATCTTGAACTGTCCTCCCACATCTCCTCCTGTTCTCTCTTTGACCGGTTACAATCTGGCTTCTGACCGCATCACTCAACTGAAACTGCCCTAACTAAAGTCACTAACAACTTACTAACCGCCAAGAGCAAGCGACACTACTCTGTTCTCCTTCTCCTGGACCTGTCCTATGCCTTCGACACCGTAGACCATTCCCTCCTGCAACAGACTATCTCATCTCTTGGCATCACAGACTTGGCCCTATCCTGGATCTCATCATACCTAACAGAACGAACATTTAGTGTCTCCCTCTCACACACCACCTCCTCCCCTCGCCCCCTGTCTGTCAGTGTTCCTCATGGCTCTGACCCTAGGACCCCTACTATTCTCCGTCTACACCTTCGGTTTGGGACAGCTCATAGAATCCCATGTTTTGCAGTATCACCTCTACGCCGATGACACGCAGATCTACCTATCTGGACCCAACCTCTCCTCCTTACTGACTGAAATCCCACAATGTCTGTCTGCTATCTCAGCCTTCTTCTCTGCTCGCTTTCTCAAACTGAACATGGACAAAACAGAATTCATCATCTTTCCCCCATCTCACTCTACCCCTCCACCAGACCTATCCATCAATGTCAATGGCTGCTCGCTTTCCCCAGTCCCACAAACTCAGTGCCTTGGGGTGATCCTCGACACTGCGCTCTCTTTCAAACCACATATCCAAGCCCTCGCCTCCTCCTGCAGCCTCAAACTCAAAAATATTTCCCGGATCCGCTCATTCCTCAACCACGAAACCACAAAAACACTAGTGCATGCTCTTATCATCTCCCGCCTTGACTACTGCAACCTCCTAATCTCTGGCCTTCCCTGTAGCACTCTGGCACCACTGCAGTCCATCCTACACTCTGCTGCCCGACTAATCCACCTGTCTCCCCGCTATTCCCCAGCCTCCCCCCTATGCCAGGCCCTTCACTGGCTTCCTATTGCCCAGAGGCTCCAATTCAAACCCTAACCATGACATACAAAGCCATCCACAACCTGTCTCCTCCATACATCTGTGACATGGTCTTCAGGCACCTACCCGCACGCAACCTTCGATCATCTCAAGATCTCCTTCTCTACTCTCCCCTTATCTCTTCTTCCCACAACCCGTGCCTCCCCGACTCTCACCATCAGCGGAAACCATCAAGAAGAACCTGACGACCCACCTGTTCCGACAAGCCCTACAGCCTGCAATGATCCTCGGTCTACAGTACCACCGCACAATCTGCTCTACCCTCTCCTACTGTATCCTCACCCATCCCTGTAGACTGTGAGCCCTCACGGGCAGGGTCCCCTCTCCTTATGTACTTGTGTGTCCCTTGTCTTACACATGTTTATTATCCTTGTCTATATTTCCCCTTTTCACATGTAAAGCGCCATGGAATAAATGGCGCTATATAAATGCATAATAATAATAATCATGCTCGATCGTCCTGGGCCATCTTGAGATCACTGGTCTCCTGCTGCCCAGCCGCAGCTCCTGGATACCCGATGTTTACATTAGAAACCAGCTTGCTCGCTGGTCCTGATCGCTGGAGGGGCTGTCTATGTGACAGCTCACCAGCGATCAGCCTAACGATGTCCCAGTGGTCCCATTCATGTCGGATCGTTGGTGGGATCGCTGGAACATCGTTATGTGTAACGGGGCCTTTAGTTAGCAAAAGTTTTTCCACGATGGCAGCTCAGTCCGATATGCCTGTTCAACATATTTAGTACTGGTCATTCTCGTACAATGAGTGTTTTTATTTTAACGCGGCCAAACATGAGGAATGACAAGGGGTGGTCAACCCCAGGGCCGGCTCCAGGTTTTTGAGGGCCCCAGGCGAAAGAGTCTCAGTGCCCCCCCCCTTTAACACATTCCACGATTCATGATGCACAGATGTAGCAGAGAAATATAGGTATAGTACAATGCAAGATTTCACTTCTTACATGAGTGATAGCTATTGTAAATTCTACAATACCATACAGCAGAGGGGCTTTATATAACTCAACCCCTTATATGCCAATTTTTGTGACCTACTCCCTCTTCCTCAGTTACCAGTAGGCATCACTGTGCAGGGCGAGCATGTGCCTCTCCTGTAGCTCCACCGCTTCTCCCTGCCATCAGTGCCACTCAGTTACACTGGACACACTAGGGAGAGCAGTGTTTAAAGGGAAATGTAGTTTTTAGAAGGATGCCAGATGGTCACTTGATATGAAGTGCTGGCCATCTGACAATATAAAGGGCTACAAAAATGCTAGGGTGCCCATCTACAAAAGGAAATACGATAGTAAAAGGATGAATTTTTAATATATGCTTGCATGTGTGACTTTAAAAAACTGGGCTATTTGGACAACCCCTTTAAATATTTACTGAACTTAAAGTCTTTAGATTCGTACCTATTTATGGTATACACGTCAGATATGCCCCAGAAGGGAACACCCCTTTAATTTAGTGGGGCCCCTGGATTTTTTCAGTGTGACCCTTAAGCAAAAAAAATAAAGTCAGCGCCCCCTAAAATGGGAAGTGTCATTTTAGCATTTAACAACCTTAGCTGGCCATGTGGTGTGTGACACATCATCAGACACATCCTGTTTCATTTACGAAGAAGGGACTCTGAAAGTCACAAAGCCGTAGGGCCATCAGGAGGCATTAATATTCTTAAAGGGCCATTACTAAACAATGGATCTCCTATACTATTATTGGCTATGCAGTGAGTGGCTGGGCTGCCAAAAATTAGGTCGCACCCCAATACCCCTTTGAAGAGATGTACAGGAGGGCCTCATAATAAAATATTCCCATTATAAGAAAGTGGGTTTCCCATAGTATTTGTCTATGCATTGAATGCAAGGCCTGCCTTGCCCCAAAGTTACACGCACCCCAATAACCCTTTGAACCGACGTACTGGATGGCCACATGAAACCAAGGTTCTCATTTTTTTCATTTGGTACTGCCATAACATTTGCCTATGCATTGCATGCAAGGCCTGTCCTGCACCAGAGTAACACGCACCCCAATAACAATTGGAACCCACGTACTGGATGGCCACATGAAAACCAAGTTCACATTATTCATTTGGTACACCCATACTGTTTGTTTATGCATTGAATGCAAGGCCTGCCCTGCACCAAAGTAACACGCACCCCAATAACACTTTGGACAGATGTCCTGGATGGCCACATGAAGCCAAAGTTCCCATTATAATGATTTTTGTACTCCAATACAATTTGCCCATGAAGTGAATGCAAGGCCTGCTACACATTTGGACGCACTCCCAAAAACCCAAAAAACTAATGTCCTGGACGCCCACATGAAACCAAAGTTACCATTATTATAACATTTTTTCTACTACCATAAAGTTTGCCCATGAAGTGAATGCAAGGCCTGCTCCAAATTTGGGTGAACCCCAATGACACAAAAAACAGACATCCTGGATTACCACATGAAACCAAAGTTCCCATTATTATGATTTTTGTACTCCCATAAAGTTTGCCCATGAAGTGAATGCAAGGCCTGCCCTACCCCAAAGTTACATGCACCCTAATAACCCTTTGAACCGACGACATACTGGATAGCCACATGAAACCAAAGTTCCCATTTTTTTCATTTGGTACTGCCGTACTGTTTACCTATGCATTGCATGAAAGGCCTGCCGTGCACCAAAGTAACATGCACCCCAAAAATACTTGTAACCCATGTACTGGATGGCCACATGAAAACCAAGTTCACATTTTTCATTTGGTACTCCCATACTATTTGCTTATGCATTGAATACAAGGCCTGCCCTGCACCAAAGTAACAAGTTCACATTTTTCATTCGGTACTCCCATACTGTTAGCTTATGCATTGAATGCAAGGCCTGCCCTGCACCAAAGTAACACGCACCCCAATAACACTTGGAACAGATGTCCTGGACGGCCGCAGGAAACTAAAGTTCCCATTATTATGATTTTTGTACTCCCATACAGTTTGCCCATGAAGTGAATACAAGGCCTGCTCCAAGTTTGGATGCACACCCAATAACCCCAAAAAATGAAGTCCTGGATGCCCACATGAAACCAAAGTTCCCATTAATATCATTTTTTTTACTACCATAAAGTTTGCCCATGAAGTGAATGCAAGGCCTTATTCAAATTTGGATGCACCCCAATGACACAAAAAACAGACGTCCTTTATGGCCACATGAAACCAAAGTTCCCATTATTATGATTTTTGGTCTCCCAGAAAGTTTGCCCATGAAGTGAATGCAAGGCTTGCCCCAAAGTTGCACGCACCCCAATCCCCCTTGGCATAAACATGGAGAAGGGCCTCATAAAACAAAAATTTCACATTAAAAAGGGGTGGGTCTCCTATACTTGTAATGCCCACACACTTTAGTATGGGCTGACAAACCTTTCCCCCTGGGGGTACACATCAACATAGTATATAAACTTTTTTTTTTACGGGCATCATAAATACCCTTGAAAACAATAAAATGGTTTCCTACACAGTTGCTGCTGGGAGAGTGCAGGTTTTTAGCATAAATATGGCGGCCGAGTTGTTGGATGAAGTGATCAGGAAAAGGGGCATGGTGACGGCAGGAATGGGAATGTACAGGATTAATAATAGCGGGGGCTATGGGAGGTATGAGATCCAGGATCCAGCCTACAATAATTAGTCATTTACCCACCACCAATTACCATAATGCATTTGATGCCCATCAGAAGATAGGTGTAACAGATGCGCATCTGAAGCTCGGCGTAAAAGATGTCCATGAGAAATAGGTTAACCAAAGACGCACGTGTCCGTATTAAGGGTTAAGTGTAAGATGCTTGTGAGATGCTTAATTCTAGAAAGCAGCAGATCAGTGTTGGAGGAAAACCAAGCAAACTGATGGATGCTCGTGACAAACTAATTTTAAAGAGGAGTTCACCGGCCGTAACTATCAACACACCCGTGGCACAAGATTCTTCATCTACCCCCATACATATTATATTAACAAGAATATCCAAATTTCACAGACAAAAACTATTTGTTCCGGTGTAACGAACACTGTTAAAGGAATGCCAATAAACTTACTTAACCACGACCCTGGGAAACAACAGATTTCCTCTTTACAAGATATGAACGATGACAGTATTGCTGACGACTTGGAACTTACCCACATCCCCACCAAGAAGATGAAGATCACAGCTTCCAACAATGTTCAAAAAAGGCCGTGAATGTCTGTAAATCTATTTTCCCTTGGTCAAACTTTACCTCTTACTAAAGTGGTACAGGCTGAGGCATACACAGCTCCCATGTCTACTCAGCACGAGACTTCAACATCTTTATTGCACACAAAGGCTCTAACCAACATGTCATGGACACTTGTCACAAAGGAGGCCACTTCATCAGTAGGGTCCACTCCAAAAGAGTCTGTCTTTAGCCCTCTAGAAGGCAAAAAAATGACAGTTAATAATTAGCATCCAAGAGTCACAGAGGAAGATCTCGTGGAGCTTTTCTGTGTCTGCGGTGCCTTGAGACGCACCTGCTTGTTGAGTTATGGATTTGCCAAGGTTGTGTTTTTAAGAAAGATAGATGCAGTTGGTGCCTACAAAAAATACAACAACAGATACCTACAGTAGATGGACAACCAATGAACTTCAATCTTCCTTTGAATGGTAGTGTGATAACATCAGGCCAGCCCTTTATTCTATGCTTGAGGTACAGTGTGCATGTAATGAGGTCTTGCTTTTATACATTTAGGAGGCCGCAATGGCACAGCGAACATAAAAAACATAGAGTAGGACTCCCCATACGAGACTGCCTTGACGTGGCGGGGTAGCTCAAACAATTGATCAATTTTTTGCTAAATGTCTCATTTTTGAATACAGATAGAAACCAATGTGTGTTTTCACACTTTATGTATTACGTTCTGACCACAAGCAGCGCTGGCTTCTCCCCCTCTTTTTTCTTGATATTGGTTTTGTGGCTGACCACCACTGTAGCCGTGCGCGCTGGGTCATGTACGCTATTCTTTCTGTTTTCTTAGTGATTGATCTAGGCTGCTGTTCACATTAACAGCGGCCCTGCCCTGCCCTAGGCTTTATTTGATTACGCACCTGTATCTGGGCCTGGATCGTCCTTTATCTGTGGTGCTGGTCAGGCAGTGTGGAGGTTGGACCTGAAATGTCTGCATGGACCTGGCTAACCTTTATCTGCGCTTGTCCTCTGGTGCCATAGGAACGATTTTGAAATGCTTGAGGTACAGTGTGCATGTAATGAGGTCTTGCTTTTATACATTTAGGAGGCCGCAATGGCACAGCGAACATAAAAAACATAGAGTAGGACTCCCCATACGAGACTGCCTTGACGTGGCGGGGTAGCTCAAACAATTGATCAATTTTTTGCTAAATGTCTCATTTTTGAATACAGATAGAAACCAATGTGTGTTTTCACACTTTATGTATTACGTTCTGACCACAAGCAGCGCTGGCTTCTCCCCCTCTTTTTTCTTGATATTGGTTTTGTGGCTGACCACCACTGTAGCCGTGCGCGCTGGGTCATGTACGCTATTCTTTCTGTTTTCTTAGTGATTGATCTAGGCTGCTGTTCACATTAACAGCGGCCCTGCCCTGCCCTAGGCTTTATTTGATTACGCACCTGTATCTGGGCCTGGATCGTCCTTTATCTGTGGTGCTGGTCAGGCAGTGTGGAGGTTGGACCTGAAATGTCTGCATGGACCTGGCTAACCTTTATCTGCGCTTGTCCTCTGGTGCCATAGGAACGATTTTGAAATGCTTGAGGTACAGTGTGCATGTAATGAGGTCTTGCTTTTATACATTTAGGAGGCCGCAATGGCACAGCGAACATAAAAAACATAGAGTAGGACTCCCCATACGAGACTGCCTTGACGTGGCGGGGTAGCTCAAACAATTGATCAATTTTTTGCTAAATGTCTCATTTTTGAATACAGATAGAAACCAATGTGTGTTTTCACACTTTATGTATTACGTTCTGACCACAAGCAGCGCTGGCTTCTCCCCCTCTTTTTTCTTGATATTGGTTTTGTGGCTGACCACCACTGTAGCCGTGCGCGCTGGGTCATGTACGCTATTCTTTCTGTTTTCTTAGTGATTGATCTAGGCTGCTGTTCACATTAACAGCGGCCCTGCCCTGCCCTAGGCTTTATTTGATTACGCACCTGTATCTGGGCCTGGATCGTCCTTTATCTGTGGTGCTGGTCAGGCAGTGTGGAGGTTGGACCTGAAATGTCTGCATGGACCTGGCTAACCTTTATCTGCGCTTGTCCTCTGGTGCCATAGGAACGATTTTGAAATGCTTGAGGTACAGTGTGCATGTAATGAGGTCTTGCTTTTATACATTTAGGAGGCCGCAATGGCACAGCGAACATAAAAAACATAGAGTAGGACTCCCCATACGAGACTGCCTTGACGTGGCGGGGTAGCTCAAACAATTGATCAATTTTTTGCTAAATGTCTCATTTTTGAATACAGATAGAAACCAATGTGTGTTTTCACACTTTATGTATTACGTTCTGACCACAAGCAGCGCTGGCTTCTCCCCCTCTTTTTTCTTGATATTGGTTTTGTGGCTGACCACCACTGTAGCCGTGCGCGCTGGGTCATGTACGCTATTCTTTCTGTTTTCTTAGTGATTGATCTAGGCTGCTGTTCACATTAACAGCGGCCCTGCCCTGCCCTAGGCTTTATTTGATTACGCACCTGTATCTGGGCCTGGATCGTCCTTTATCTGTGGTGCTGGTCAGGCAGTGTGGAGGTTGGACCTGAAATGTCTGCATGGACCTGGCTAACCTTTATCTGCGCTTGTCCTCTGGTGCCATAGGAACGATTTTGAAATGCTTGAGGTACAGTGTGCATGTAATGAGGTCTTGCTTTTATACATTTAGGAGGCCGCAATGGCACAGCGAACATAAAAAACATAGAGTAGGACTCCCCATACGAGACTGCCTTGACGTGGCGGGGTAGCTCAAACAATTGATCAATTTTTTGCTAAATGTCTCATTTTTGAATACAGATAGAAACCAATGTGTGTTTTCACACTTTATGTATTACGTTCTGACCACAAGCAGCGCTGGCTTCTCCCCCTCTTTTTTCGGGGGCTATGGGAGGTATGAGATCCAGGATCCAGCCTACAATAATTAGTCATTTACCCACCACCAATTACCATAATGCATTTGATGCCCATCAGAAGATAGGTGTAACAGATGCGCATCTGAAGCTCGGCGTAAAAGATGTCCATGAGAAATAGGTTAACCAAAGACGCACGTGTCCGTATTAAGGGTTAAGTGTAAGATGCTTGTGAGATGCTTAATTCTAGAAAGCAGCAGATCAGTGTTGGAGGAAAACCAAGCAAACTGATGGATGCTCGTGACAAACTAATTTTAAAGAGGAGTTCACCGGCCGTAACTATCAACACACCCGTGGCACAAGATTCTTCATCTACCCCCATACATATTATATTAACAAGAATATCCAAATTTCACAGACAAAAACTATTTGTTCCGGTGTAACGAACACTGTTAAAGGAATGCCAATAAACTTACTTAACCACGACCCTGGGAAACAACAGATTTCCTCTTTACAAGATATGAACGATGACAGTATTGCTGACGACTTGGAACTTACCCACATCCCCACCAAGAAGATGAAGATCACAGCTTCCAACAATGTTCAAAAAAGGCCGTGAATGTCTGTAAATCTATTTTCCCTTGGTCAAACTTTACCTCTTACTAAAGTGGTACAGGCTGAGGCATACACAGCTCCCATGTCTACTCAGCACGAGACTTCAACATCTTTATTGCACACAAAGGCTCTAACCAACATGTCATGGACACTTGTCACAAAGGAGGCCACTTCATCAGTAGGGTCCACTCCAAAAGAGTCTGTCTTTAGCCCTCTAGAAGGCAAAAAAATGACAGTTAATAATTAGCATCCAAGAGTCACAGAGGAAGATCTCGTGGAGCTTTTCTGTGTCTGCGGTGCCTTGAGACGCACCTGCTTGTTGAGTTATGGATTTGCCAAGGTTGTGTTTTTAAGAAAGATAGATGCAGTTGGTGCCTACAAAAAATACAACAACAGATACCTACAGTAGATGGACAACCAATGAACTTCAATCTTCCTTTGAATGGTAGTGTGATAACATCAGGCCAGCCCTTTATTCTAAGATTAAGTGACATCCCATCAAAGAAGGAAGGTGAATCTACAAGAAACACAATCTCCTCCTCCTCCCCCTCCTCCTCCAGTGTTGCTTAAAATCCTCCACCTGAAGTTGATCCTGATACTATCTTAAAAGCACTGATTAAATCCTCAGGGTCATCAGCAGTCATCCAACTACATTTAAGATTTAGTTTTTATGACACCGACACAACTTGGACACTGTAATAAGAGAGATTCACAATTCACATATGGACCCAGAGACTCCTTAAAAAAACATTCATTTTTCTTCTTGGTTTTTGTTTATCCCTGATGATCACCAGCAGGTAGTTGATGTTTGAAGAAGTTTGGCATCAGACATTGGACATTTTATGCTGTTCCCAGCATTGTAGTACAGTTCACCTTCGTTGTGGGCAGTTGCCTCGAGGATTTCCATTTTCCCCTGGCTCTAGTATTGTGATACAGCATGATTATGGTTCTACTGTTCTGTCAAGGGAGGCTAAATAAATGTTGAATAACTTTTTTAAATTTGTTCAATAATCAGTTTCTTCTTAAAAGATATTTTTTGTTGTTTTGTAGTTTTAATATCTGTTTTCCTACAAATATATCTCAATACCTTCATATTCCAGTAAATGGGGGGGTTACTAAGTGTCCACCAACTATGTTCTAGACAAATAAATGTTTTATGCCTAATTAATATTTCACAATCAAATGTCATCTAGAACTATTCAATCGTAGGCAATACTTATTGCACTGCGGCTGAAGCATGTTGTGATATCTGTGATCTGAATACACAGAAATGCTGAAGGGTAATAGATCACGCTAATCTCTATATATAAAACTGAATGTATGTATGTACGTGTGTGTGTATCACCAACCAATCACGAAGCATCTTTCATTTCACCAGAGCTGTTCAAAAGAAGCTGAGCTGTGATTGGTTGCTATGAGCAACAGTTTTCCTTGCAACCAATCACTAAGTATCTCTCATTTCACTAGAGCTAGCTAAAAGAAGCTGAGCTGTGATTGGTTGCTATGAGCAAGTTTTCCCACTTGACAACACCTCAGCAGACACTGACATGGTGGAAGAAATCTAGCATCTCTGGGAACATAAGCTCCCAGCCATTGTCTGCCCCCCAGAAAGGAGCAGAGAGCACATGACAGAAATGAATCCTCCCGTGCCCATATACACATCACACATCCTCCATCCCATAGGCACATCTTCCCTCTTAAAGGGATCTCCGGTATGGAAGTCAGGGCAAATCCATCCAGCGCTTTCGTTTTGACCCCAGGCATCTCTTAAAGGGATCCCCGGTATGGAAGTTAGGACCGTTCCACTCAGCTCTGTGGTTCTGACCCCAGGGTCTCTTAAAGAGATCATTGGTATGGACGTTAGGGAAAATCCACACTGCGTTTTGGTACTGACCCTATGCCTTTCTTAAAAGGATCTCCGGTATGGAAGGCATGGCATATCCATCCAGTGCTTTGATTCTGACCTCATGCCTCTCTTAAAGCGATCCCCGGTATGGAAGTCAGGGCAATTGTCTTCAAATGCTCTGGTACTGACCCCAGACTCTCTTAAAGGGATCTCCTGTACGGAAGTTAGGGCAAATCCCTCAGTGCTCTGATTCTGACCCCAGGGTTCTATTAAAGGGATCATTGGTATGCAAGTCAGGGCAAATCCATCCAGCGCTCTGGTTCTGACCCCAGGCTTTCTTAAAGGGATCCCCGGTATGGAAGTTAGAGCAAATCCACTCAGCGCTCTGGTTCTGATCCAAGGCCCCTCTTAAAGGGATCCCCGGTATGGACGTGAGGGAAAACCACTCTGCACTTTGGTACTCACCCCATGCCTCTCTTAAAGGGATCCCTGGTATGGAAGCCAGGGCAATTGGCTTCAAATGCTCTGGTACTGACCCCAGGCTCTCTTAAAAGGGATCTCCTGTACGGAAGTTAGGGCAAATCCCTCAGCGCTCTGATTCTGACCCCAGGGTTCTATTAAAGGGATCATTGGTATGCAAGTCAGGGCAAATCCACTCAGAGCTCTGGTTCTGACACCAGGCCTCTCTTAAAGGGATCCCCGGTATGGAAGTTAGGACCGTTCCTCTCAGCGCTCTGGTTCTGACCACAGGCTGACTGGATGATGTGGGATATTAGGGGTAGTAGTCCGGTGGCTCTGGCTGATGGGATGATGTGCGATATTAGGGGTAGTTGTCTGGTGGCTCTGGCTGACAGGATAATGTGGGATATTAGGGGTAGTAGTCCGGTGGCTCTGGCTGATGGGATGATGCGGGATATTAGTGGTAGTAGTCCGGAGGCTTTGGCTGATGGGATGATGTGCGATATTAGGGGTAGTAGTCCGGTTGCTCTGGCTGACGGGATAATGTGGGATATTAGTGGTAATTGTCCGGTGGCTCTGGCTGATGGGATGATGTGGGATATTAGGGGTAGTAGTCAGGCGGCTTTGAAGGGTTGATGTGGGATATTAGTAGTCCGGTGTCTCTAGGTGATGGGACGATGTGGGATATTAGGGGTAGTAGTCTGGTAGCTCTGGCTGACGGGATGATGTGGGATATTAGGTGTAGTAGTCTGGTAGCTCTAGCTGATGGGATGATGTGGGATATTATAGTCAATGTGGCTATGTGGAGTGGGCGGGGCTATACATGCAGCTTTATATATATATATATATATATATAGATATAATCATTATAATTTTTTATAACTAACCGTAGTTAGTTACTATGCCCGTGCAGGGCCGGGCTCTTCAGCTAGTAGTGATATAAATGCTGAGATGTGTACAGAGGAATGCTGGGAGGACACACATTGTGGTTTTCTACCAACTTCATTTGCATTTAAAATTTTGTATTTAATGCTGGTAACTAAAAGAAAATTACTCTATTGTTGGCAGGGCGCAATGCCATACCACGACTATCTATTTTCTCTTCCTGTACAACCCTATAATCTTTTTAAAATTGATATTTATTTTGACTCCTCATTGGGATGGAGAGGAGACACAAGAAACGATAGGTGAACTCTGCTGAGACCACAAATACCCCTTTGCTAACAATAACATGGCTGTTGCATCACGGAACACGTTCACCTTGGTGATCTAGTGGTGATGTCTGAAGAGACGTGTAAGATGGCCTCCGAAAAATGTTTTCCCAGTTTAAAAGAGCGGGTCTCCTATACTTGTCATGCCAATACACTAAGTGTATGGGCTGACAAACATTTCCCCCTGTGGGGTTCACATCAACATACACTAAGTGTATGGGCTGACAAACATTTCCCCCTGGGGGTACACATCAACATATTTGTTAAAAAAATTTGTTACGGGGATCATAATCACCCTTGCAAAAAACTATAGTGGCTGTTGCATCACGGAACACGTTCACCCTGGTGATCTAGTGGTGGTGTCGGAAGAGACGTGGAGGATGGCCCCCTAAAAATGTTTTCCCAGTTTAAGGGAGCGGGTCTCCTATACACAAAGTGTATGGGCTGACAAACATTTCCCCTGGGCAGAGGCATAGCTAGGGTTTCGGTTCAGGGGGGGCAAAACTTCTGAGTGGGCCCCTAACTAGGTAACTGTGATTACAACTCGGTGACGCACCTTAATAGTGGATGTAGGAGATGACTGCGCTGTTACTGAAAATAATCCCTATATAAAGACCAACAAGGATATTACCGCAATATGGTCAGTGGTAAATACCAGTCCTACAAAACATATGTGATTACTGCACAGGTATAGTTGGTGTCTTTTCCATCTGGCCCAGACCGACATGACAACTCCTCCAGCCACGACTCTGCTACAGAGAATACAACAACAGACACGTTTCACTTCTCATATTCCAGCCCCATCACCATCTATCTCCAACCTGCACAAACCCCTCATCCTGCTGATGCCCCAATACTGAACCGCTACTGCCGTATGTGTCCCTATTACTGTACCTGATACCACAATGCTGAGCTGCCGCTGCCGTATGTGTCCCTATTACTGCACCTGATACCCCAATGCTGAGCCGCCGCTGCCGTATGTGTCCCTATTACTGTACCTGATACACCATTGCTGAGCCGCCGCTGCCGTATGTGTCCCTATTACTGCACCTGATACCCCAATGCTGAGCCACCGCTGCCATATGTGTCCCTATTACTGCACCTGATACACCAATACTGAGCCTCTGCTGCCGTATGTGTCCCTATTACTGCACCTGATACCCCAATGCTGAGCCGCTGCTACTGTATGTGTTATTACTGCACCTGATATCCCAATGCTGAGCCGCTGCTGCCGTGTGTGTTCTTATTACTGCACCTGATATCCCCATACTAAGCCTCTGCTGCTGTATGTGACCCTATTACTGCACCTGACACCCCAATACTGAGCCGCTGCTGCCGTATATGTCCCTATTACTGCACCTGATACCCCAATACTGAGCCTCTGCTGCCGTATGTGACCCTATTACTGCACCTGATACCCCAATGCGGAGCCGCTGCTGCCATATGTGTCCGTATTACTGCACCTGATACCCCAATACTGAGCCTCTGCTGCCGTATGTGTCCTTATTACTGCACCTGATACCCCCTATACACACACGGCTCTGCTCCACACCCCCTATACACGCACGGCTCTGCTCCGTACACCTTGTACACACGCAGCTCTGTTCCGTACACCTTGTACACACGCGGCTCTGTTCCGTACACCTTGTACACATGCGGCTCTGTTCCGTACACCTTGTACACACGCAGCTCTGTTCCGTACACCTTGTTCATATGCGGCTCTGTTCCGTACACCTTGTACACACGCACCTCTGCTACGTACACGCTGTACAAACGCGTCTCCACTCCGTACACCTTGTAAACACCTGGCTCCGCTCTGTGCACTTGTACATATGCGGCTCTGCTCCGTACACCTTGTACACATGCAGCTCTGCTCCCTACACCCCGTACACACACAGCTCTGCTCCGTACACCTCGTACACATGCGGCTCCGCTCCGTACACCTCGTACACACGCGGCTGTGCTCCGTACACCTTGTACACACGCGGCTCTGTTCCGTACACCTCGTACACACAAGGCTCTGCTCTGTACACCCCGACCCATACACACTTGGCTCCGCTCCATACACAAACGGCTCCGCTCACCCCATACACACGCGGCTCCGCTCCGCCGTACACCTCATACATGCATATCTCTGCTCCGTACACCTTCTACACACACGGCTCCGCTCTCTACACTTCATACACACACGGCTCTGCTACATCCACCTTGTAAACTGCTCCTGAGCCCACATATAAACTTACTTCACCTCATCCAGCACCATGACAACCAGCACAGCAGAGCCCTGCGGATCATGTGACCCCCTGACTCCGCCCCTCCCGTGACCTCATTACAGGTCCTGTGCGCACAGAAAAGCCCAGGATGACATTGCTGGCTGTGAGGTGGGGGGCGCACTGCTGGCACCGGGGCTCCCCACCGCCTTCTCAGGGGCCCAGAGTAGGGAGATCGATTCTCCCTGCTCTGCTGCAGAATGTAACTGTATGGGCGCCCTGTGCACGCAGATACAGTTACAGTAGGGTAGCTCCGGTGGGCCCCTTCAGAGCTCGGGGCCACCGCCCCCTCTGCCCCCCCCCTGGTAGCTACGCTACTGCCCCTGGGGGGTACACATCAACATAATGTGTAAACATTTTTTCTTACGGCCATCATAAACATCCTTGCAAAAAACTATAGTGGCTGTTGCTTCATGGAACATGTTCACCATGGTGATTTAGTGGTGGTGTCGGAAGAGACGTGGAGGATTTCCTCCTAAAAATGTTTTCCCAGGGCTGACAACATTTCCCCTGGGGGGTACACATCAACATACTGTGTAAATATTTTTTTACGGCCATCATAAAAAAGCAAATGGACAAAAAAGGAGATCTGGATTGCTTTGGAATAAAATAATCAGGATTAAGATGCAAAAAAAAATTATTCCTAGCCACTGACACCTGGGGCTAGTTATGTACGGTCAATACGTGTAATAGGCGGCAGCAGCAGTATACAGTAATGGAATGGACCATCTTGATGTATGTAATGATATCTATATCCCACATACAGTGCCTGCACACCTTGCACTGATATGTATATAGCCACATACACTCCCCTGCCTACCTAGCACTGCAATCTATATACCCGTAATTAGTCCTTAGAAGGACTGTTGGTTTAGCTGGATTTGTGGATTCTATGATAGTATACCCACATTAACTTATAAACCTACAAATCTGACCCTATCTCAGCAGCAGCTCTCCCTACACTGTCTGATTCGGGACGTGACTATGAATAGCAGGGTGGCGGTAGGTTTCTTATAGACCTGATGACGCTGTACAGCCAGCCAATCACTGTAATACCACAACAAAGATGGCTGCGGCATTACAGTTCGTAACAATCCCTGTATGTTGATTGGTGCTCTAAAGAGAGCCAAACTTGCAGGGCGGGGACCCAAGCTCCCACCGAATAATCCCGGAAATGCTCGGTGCTCGCTGAGTACCGCGAGTACAGTGATACTCTGGCGAATACCGAGCATTACCGAGCCTGTTTGCTCATCACTAGTTAATAATCTTCTTGAATGTGGTTTTGAGCACCTTGAGGGGTGCAGTTTTTAGAATGGTGTCACATTTGGGTATTTTCTGCCATATAGACACCTCAAAGTAACTTCAAATGTGAGGTGGTCCCTAAAAAACAATGGTTTTGTAAAAATTTTTTTATAAAAATGAGAAATCGCTGGTCAACTTTTAACCCTTATAACTTCCTAACAAACAAAATAATGTTTCAAAAATTGTGCTGATGTAAAGTAAACATGTGGGAAATGTTATTTAGTAACTACTTTGTGTGACATGAGTCTCTGAGTTAATGGCATAAAAATGAAAATTTTATAGTTTCAACATTTTCAAAATTTTCACCAAATTTCTGATTTTTTTCATAAATAAACATAAGTCATATCAAAGAAATGTTACCACTGAAATGAAGTACAATAAGTCGTGAGAAATAGGCTGCTATACAATATACGTTCAGTTGTCATTGTGAAAATAAAAAAAAATGGGGCTAATAATTCCCTCATGTGTGGCGTCTATTTGTCTCCAAGCAGAGAAATCACACGTTACATTCCACACATAACACTGTGCAGAAAAGGCGGCGCGGGGGAATTGTGCCAGTAGTGAGGGGCAATAATGGCGGGAACGTCACTGACTGAGGAGAAGTCTCCATATCATGTGTAGAAAAGGCGGCGCGGGGGAATTGTGCCAGTAGTGAGGGGCAATAATGGCGGTAACGTCACTGACTGAGGAGAAGTCTCCATATCATGTGTAGAAAAGGCGGCACGGGGTAATTGTGCCAGTAGTGAGGGGGAATAATGGCGGGAATGTCACTGACTGAGGAGAAGTCTCCATATCATGTGACCCCTGACTCCTCCCCTCCTGTGACCTCATCCCAGGTCCTGTGCGCACAGAGCAGCCATATATGTGGAGTGCGGCTCTGCGGGTGGAGGTAGGTGCTGGAGATTCCCCATTACTGGGTGCGGGGGACATTAACCCCTTCAGCACTGAGGAGACTCTTTTGGGGTCTTTGTTGCCTCTTTATAAGAATCATAACGTTTCTGCGCTGTTTCCTGTAATAGATACATACGACCCAACTATGGGAGACAGGAAGGGAGGAAACGGAGTGTTCTCATAGTACAGGGCCCCATTCTTGGCCCCACACAGTGTAATGCCCCTTATGGAGTATGTATGATGCCCCTGTGACAGGGTCACTGGCACTGTCTGTAAGGGAAGATATGTGTCACGGAGATTGCTTTCCTCCGTGATCTAGAAGCCCATAAGTTTCTCTTCAGCATGCTATGCGCTGAAGGTGTTAACCCTGCTGTTCTGTTCGCATTTGCTATACACTTGTACTGTTCCCGGGTCAATATGACCCGACCTATTAATTCTTGATTTTTAGCTACTCTAATTGTTTTATTTGAATACTTTTTTTCATTAAAATATTGTATGTGAACACGGTTGATCATAAACAAATGAAAAATTTAAATTCAAACTTAATTTTTTTTTTTTTTTTTCATAAAAAGGTTACACAGGCTTTTTGCAATTATCTTCGATTGTTGGCATTCTGCACACAAATAACAAAGAAGCTTTACATTACTATTACTTAAACATGAAATTTAACTTTTTGAAAACAAATTTTATAAATCAACAAATGAAAAATCATAAAAACTTCAACCTTTTTAGAAAGAAAAAACTGAACATGTTCATGCGTTTTTACACTGAACACAATAGTAAGACACATGTCCTTTACACAGATATTTTGAACATCCAGCACATGTCAGATTAGTCTTATTGTCACAGGAAGATGGACAGAAGCTACATCTCTTCCTTTTTTTGCTGGTAGCTGTGCTGGTGGAGGCCGTGGATGTGGAGTCTCTTTCTTGAGCATGCTGGACACTTTTTACATTGGCTGTTGCTCCATCACTTCTGGGGGTCACTTTTCTGCTCTCAATATATGGCCTCACCAGGGATTTTCCCAATTCCTCAAGAAATAATCTTTTATGCAGCTTATTCCAGTTCCAATCAGGGTCGATTTCTCTCCATAAGACAAATGCATTGTATGCAGAAACGTCCAGTATGTTATAAAATAAAATCATTGGCCACCGATTGGTTTTGCTTTTGCATGTATATGTTGATATTGCTTGGTCTAAAGTATCAACTGCTCCCTTTGTGGCATTATAATCCAAAATAATGTCAGGCTTTCTGTCTTTATCACTTACGGCATTGTCATGATGCATTGTGCTCATTAGAATTACTTGTTTTTTTTTTTGGAACATAAGACACAACAGTTGTATTTCCAGAAAAATAAAAAGTAGAACTGTACACCTCTCTCTTGCTAAGGATACCTTGCGGTAGTTCAGGTTTGTTTTTTCTCATAGTACCCAGCATGGTAAGTTGTTTTTTCTTCAACATCTGGCCTAGTTGATAGGATGTAAAAAAGTTGTCACATGTGACATTTTGTCCTTTTAGTCCATGAGTCAAATCGAGAACAACACGCATACCCTGATTTTTTTCAGGGGTTTTTCCTGTATACACTTGAACATTTAGAGCACATGAACTTTTGCTGTCGCAAAGTGTCCAGATCTTGATGCCATATTTTGCTGGCTTACTTGGTATATATTGTCTGAATGGGCACCTACCTCGGAATGCCACCAGTTGCTCATCAACAGTTACAGTTTCACCACTATTATACAATTTTGGTAGAATCTCTACCCATTGATTCCAAACATTTCTAGTAGGGGCTAGTTTATCTTTAGCTCTTCTTTCCATTCTGTTTTAGAATCAAACCGCGGTACTCTAGAAATTTCATGAAACCTTTCTCCTCTCTCACAAACAGACTAGATAATGACTTTCTTACTGATAAGAACAGTGAAACCACCACCATTTTGAGATGAAGTACACTTAAAAAAACATAACTTTTGCAGTCAGAAATAATCAGAGACCTGTAGAACAGTATGCTATCGGGTCATATTGACCCGAACAGTACAAGTGTAACAATCAGCGTGTAGCAAAAAGTAAACAAAAAAACAAACAAAAATGTAGAGCTCCACAAATAAGGAGAAGTCAAGGAACCACTAGTTTCAAATCCTTATTAAAAAAAATCTGCAGGGTCTCAAAAATCATTTCAGGTCATATTGACCCGAACAGTACAGCAGGGTTAATCGACCATGAGATGGGACGGTTTTTAGGTGAGTAGGTAAGAGATAGGTGGGACACCTATTCACCATATCTCCCCCTCAAGGGTGTGGCTGGGGAAATAAATGTCCAGAAGTTTTTTTTTGTCTGGCTGTGTTGTGTGGAGGCAAGGAAGTCTCCATACTGAAGCTCCTGTGAGAGCTGCCATTTGTGTTGCCCAAGAAGTACTGGGCAGGACTTTGTATGAACTGCTTATTTTCTTTTGAGCCATAAAAGCTGTTTTTCTGTTACCATTTTTGGCTTTTGTTTTATGATGCAATAAACCACCCAGAACCTTTAGGGTGTGTGCACACGCTGTGGAATGCTCTGCAGATTTGGCCGTGCGGATTTTGTAAAATCCGCAGGTAAATCTGCAGGTCAAAAGTCCTGCGGTTTTACCTGCGGATTGCTCTGCGGTTTTGCCCTGCGGTTTTTCATCTCCCCAGTGGAGGAGATGGCAAACCGCAGCAGAATCCGCAAAAAGAATTGACATGTCAATTCTTTCTGCGGTTTTGAAACCGCAGCAAATCCGCTCGGAAAATTCCGCAGCGTCTGCACAGCGGTTTTTTTTCTCCATAGGGTATAAACGTACTGTACAACGCAGTAGAAACTGCTGCGGATCCGCAGTGTGTGCACATACCCTTAACCACACATGTGCCTGTGTCTACCTCGAGGAGCAGCTAAGTGAGCCGACCTTCCACACCCCCACACAGCATAATGTTCCCGCAGTAAGTTATCCCCCCACACAGCATAATGTTCCAACAGTACCGCTGTCCCCCACACACAGTATAATGTTCCAACAGTACCGCTGTCCTCCACACACAGTATAATGTTCCCACAGTACTGCCGTTCCCCCAGTACCGCCATCCCCCCACACACAGTATAATGTTCCCACAGTACCGCCATCCCCCACACACAGTATAATGCTCCCACAGTACCGCCATCCCCCACACACAGTATAATGTTCCCACAGTACCGCCATCCCCCCACACACAGTATAATGTTCCCACAGTACCTCCATCCCCCCACACACTGTGTAATGTTCCCACAGTACCTCCATCCCCCACACACAGTATAATGTTCCCACAGTACTGCCATCCCCCCACACAGTATAATGTTCCCACAGTACCTCCATCCCCCCTCACAATAGAATGTTCCCACAGTACTGCCACCCCCCCACACAGTATAATGTTCTCACAGTACCGCCATCCTCCACACACAGTATAATGTTCCCACAGTACTGCCATCCCCCCACACACAGTATAATGTTCCCACAGTACCTCCATCCCCCCCACATAATGTAATGTTCTCACAGTACCGCCATCCCCCCACACACAGTATAATGTTCCCACAGTACCTCCATCCCCCCCACATAGTGTAATGTTGCCCCAGTACCGTCTTCCCCCAAACACTGTGTAATGTTCCCACAGTACGTTATCCCCCACACAGTATAATGTTCCAACAGTACTGCCATCCCCTCACACAGTGTAATGCCCCATTATGTCCCTCTATTGAGTGACCAGATACAACACAAAAACAAACAGAAGGCAATATCATTATGTATTTCCATGATAATGGTGGAATTGTGATAACTATAGCAACAATGAATAATACAAAACAGGGTGATTAGAAGGTGAAATATACAATATCAGATATACAATGAATTCTCCTGCTCACTCTCACTGTATTAGCAGCTTCTAACCATATGCTACTTTAGCTACTGGGAAAGATGATGGTCCCAACACATGTACAGCTTTGGCAAAAATTAAGAGACCACCACATCAAAACCAAGTCATGGGCAGCCCATTCACCAGATCTGAAGGCCATTTAAAATCTCTGGAATGTAATCAAGAGGATGATGGATAGTCACAAGCCATCAAACAAAGAACTGCATACATTTTTGCACCAGGAGCAGTGTGAAAAGTTGGTGGAAAGCATGCCAAGACACATGAAAGCTGTGATTACAAATCATGGTTATTCCACAAAATATTGATTTCTGAACTCTTCCTGAGTTAAAACATTAGTGTTGTTGTTTCTAAATTATTATGAACTTGTTTTCTATGCATTATTTGATGTCTGAAAGCACTGTTCTTTAAAAAAAAAAACAATTTTGACCATTTTTCTTTGTCAGAAAAAAAAATACAAAATTTATTGCTTAGAAATTCGGAGACATGTCAGAAGTTTGTAGACTAAAAGAACAATTTACGTTTTACTCAAAAATATACCTATAAAGAGAAAAATCAGGCAAACTGAACATTTGGAAGTGGTCTCTTAATTGCCAGAGCTGTAGGCTTCAACACTACCTCTTCTGTGAACACAGACCATAGTGGAGGTCTCTGGTTCTTCTTGCTAGGCCACGTGTAAGTGTATGTGTGAGCACTGTGTCTCTAATGACACAAATACTGATGGGAGCAGTCTGTCCACTCAGCAGCTGTAACAGTGTGAAGTGTTGGGGGGTGTATGTATGTATGTAGTGTGTTGCTTTCACAAATACAGGATCACTGCTGTGTTCTTTCCAAAGCTGGAATGATGATAAAGATGAGTGCTGGTGCAGTTTACTGCCAGCCAATGAGTGGGCAGTGGGTGGTGCTGGTCACTGGAGCTTGCTGGGAGTTTGGTGGAGCTTCGCACATACACTGCACCAAATCTGCTGCTGTGTGAAGACATCAGTGGCACACAGCTGTCTCATTCACACAGCAGAGGCTTTGCCACACAACAGATTACATCAGTGACTGCCATCCCCTGTGAAGATTAGAAACTGCAGACCCCCATCACTGGCCATCACACAGTCTGTTCTCACTGCTGCCAGCAGCCTGGGACAGTGAGGGAAGGAATCACTGATAATGAGTTATGTATTGTAATCATGGAGTGGCCCAGAATACAGGACGATTTTCACTCCTCACTAGTGTTGAGCTTTCCGATACCGCAAGTATCGGGTATCGGCCGATATTTGCCGTATCGGAATTCCGATACCGAGTACCGATACTTTTTTCGTATCGGATACCGGAATCGGAAGTCCAAAATGCAATGAGCCACTTTTGTGGCTCTGATTGGCTGCCGAAATGACGTCATCATGATGTGCTGTCTGTGCGCATCATGATGCGCCGTCAGTTCGGGCCTTCGGGGGGGCTGTGCCGACTGTCCGGGGGTCTGTACCGGCCTGCCGGTGGTCTGTGCAGGCTCCGGGGGGCTCTGCCGGCCTGCCGGTGGTCTGTGCAGGCTCCGGTGGTCTGTGCCGGCCTGCCGGGGGGCTGTGCCGGCCTGCCGGTGGTCTGTGCAGGCTCCGGTGGTCTGTGCAGGCTCCGGGGGGCTCTGCCGGCCTGCCGGTGGTCTGTGCAGGCTCCGGTGGTCTGTGCCGGCCTGCCGGGGGGCTGTGCCGGCCTGCCGGTGGTCTGTGCAGGCTCCGGTGGTCTGTGCCGGCCTGCCGGGGGGCTGTGCCGGCCTGCCGGTGGTCTGTGCAGGCTCCGGGGGTCTGTGCAGGCATCATCCGATGGGACTACAAGTCCCATCGGGCGATGCCTGCTACCATGACAGTGATTGACACATTAGCCAATGATGGGACAGTAGTAGTCCCATCATCCGGCTAATGTGTTGAATGTAAAAAAAAAAAAAAAAAAAATTTACATGCTACATACATACAACATGCATACTACATATATACTACATGTAACATACATACTACATACATGCTACATACATGCTACATACATAATACATATATACTACATGCATGCAACATACATACAACATATATACTACATGCATGCAACATGCATACTACATATATACTATATATACTACATGTAACATACATACTACATACATACACTACATGCATGCAACATACATACTACATATATATACCACATGCATGCAACATGCATACTACATATATACTGCATATATACTACATGCATGCAGCATACATATATACTACATACAATACATACATATAGACATACAGTACATATAACATAGAGTACATACTTACCGTCACTTGTCACTTTGATCCCCGAAGCCATTGTCACCTGAGGGATAAATATCAAAATAAAAAAACCCCAATATACTTACCCCGATCCGCAGAAGTCCACGAGGGTCCCACGTCCATCTTGCGTGGAGAACAGCATCATCAGCTGATGCTACCATTCTCTACCAGCTCCAGGAATACAATGACAGAAGGTAGGTATCCTTCCGCACTGTATTCCTCCACCACTGTAAAAAAAAAGTCCCTAGTCTCACTTTATGCCATTGCTGCGTGGGAATTTCCCACGCAGCAATGGCATAAAGTGAGACTAGGGACTTTTTTTTTTTTAAAGTGGTGGAGGAATACAGTGCGGAAGGATACCTACCTTCCGTCATTGTATTCCTGGAGCTGGTAGAGAACGGTAGCATCAGCTGATGCTGCTGTTCTCCCCGCAAGATGGACGTGGGACCCTCGTGGACTTCTGCGGATCGGGGTAAGTATATTGGTATTTTTTTATTTTGATATTTATCCCTCAGGTGACAATGGCTTCGGGGATCAAAGTGACAAGTGACGGTGAGTATGTACTCTATGTTATATGTACTGTATGTCTATATGTATGTATTGTATGTAGTATATATGTATGTTGCATGCATGTAGTATATATGCAGTATATATGTAGTATGCATGTTGCATGCATGTGGTATGTATGTAGCATGTATGTAGTATGTATGTTGCATGTATGTTGCATGTATGTAGCATGTAGTGTGTATGTATGTAGCATGTAGTGTGTATGTATGTAGCATGTATGTAGTATGTATGTTGCATGTATGTAGCATGTAGTGTGTATGTTGCATGTATGTAGCATGTAGTGTGTGTAGTATGTATGTAGCATGTAGTATATATAGTATATATGTAGTATGCATGTTGCATGCATGTAGTATATATGTTGTATGTATGTTGCATGCATGTAGTATATATCTTGTATGTATGTTGCATGCATGTAGTATATATGTATTATGTATGTAGTATGTATGTAGCATGTATGTAGTATGTAACATGTATGTAGTATGTAGCATGTATGTAGTATGTATGTTACATGTAGTATGTATGTTGCATGCATGTAGTATATATGTAGCATGTATGTAGTATGTAGCATGTATGTAGCATGTATGTAGTATGCATGTTGCATGTAGTATACATGTAGTATGTATGTTACATGTAGTATATATGTAGTATGCATGTTGTATGTATGTAGCATGTATGTAGCATGTATGTAGCATGTAATTTTTTTTTTTTTTACATTCAACACATTAGCCGGATGATGGGACTACTACTGTCCCATCATTGGCTAATGTGTCAATCACTGTCATGGTAGCAGGCATCGCCCGATGGGACTTGTAGTCCCATCGGACGATGCTTGCACAGACCCCCGGAGCCTGCACAGACCACCGGCAGGCCGGCACAGCCCCCCGGCAGGCCGGCACAGCCCCCCGGAGCCTGCACAGACCACCGGAGCCTGCACAGACCACCAGCAGGCCGGCACAGCCCCCCAGCAGGCTGGCACAGACCCCCGGAGCCTGCACAGCCCCCCGGCAGGCCGGCACAGACCACCGGAGCCTGCACAGACCCCCCGGCAGGCCGTCACAGCCCCCCGAAAGGCCCGTACAGACCCCAGAGAGGCTGTACAAGGCAAAAATAGGGTTTTTCTTATTCCGATACCGGAAGTCCCATAGACTTGAATGAGTCTTCCGGTATCAGAATCGGCGATACCCGATATTTTTTTTAGGTCGGCCGATACCATCCGATCCGAGACTTTTAAGTATCGGACGGTATCGCTCAACACTACTCCTCACTAGTTTAACTTTCCATAGATAATTGTTCAGCGTGTGTCTGGGGGAGGAGCAGCTGGGTGGTCTGCTCTCTGCAGTGAGGCTGCTAGAGGGGGAGGATTTGTGACTGTATGATGAGGGCTGCTTCATGTGGATGGGGAGGGCCTGTAGCTATGGAGGGTGGGGTTGTTGCTATAGAGGGCATGTTTGGAGTAGAGTAGGAGGTTACGACTAGTTCTCATTTCAATGCCATAACACCCCCCCTTGGACATTCTGTTCAAACTAGTGACAGAAAGTAAATTACTTATTGTTATAATTCTGCAGCCCAGATATGTACTGAGATTATGTGAAAAGCCCGGACAACCCCTTTAATGTACACTCTGCACCCCATCTTGACTGAAAAAAAAAACAGAAATGTAGAATTTTTTTCAAATTTATTAAAAAAGAAAAACTGAAATATCACATGGTCATAAGTATTTAGACCCTTTGCTCAGACACTCATATTTAAGTCACATGCTCTCCATTTCCCTGTGATCCTGCTTGAGATGGTTCTACTCCTTCATTGGAGTCCAGCTGTGTTTAATTAAACTGATAGGACTTGATTTGTAAAAGCACACACCTGTCTATGTAAGACCTCACAGCTCATAGTGCATTTCAAACCAAATGAGAATCATGAAGTCAAAGGAACTGGTCAAGGAGTTCAGAGACAGAATTGTGGCTAGGCACACATCTGGCCAAACTTACAAAAGAATTTCTGCAGTACTCAAGGTTCCTAAGAGCATAGTGGCCTCCATAATCCTTAAATGGAAGAAGTTTGGGACCACCAGAAGTCTTCCTAGACCTGGCCGTCCAGCCAAACTGAGCAATTGTGGGAGAAGAGCCTTGGTGAGAGAAGTAAAGAAGAACCCCAAGATCACTGTGGCTGAGCTCCACAGATGCAGTAGGGAGATGGGAGAAAGTTCCACAAAGTCAACTATCATTGCAGCCCTCCACCAGTCGGGCCTTTATGGCAGAGTCGCTCGACGGAAGCCTCACCTCAGTGCCAGACATATGAAAGCCCGCTTAGAGTCTGCTAAAAAAACACATGAAAGGAAAGGCCAGAGCGAGCCCCTCCCCCGTGGCGTAAGCAGAGGTAGTCATGACAGTGGGTTGGAGGGGGTTGGAGAAGGTTTTAGTGGGGTTGGGTATGTAAATTAATGGGGGTACTTGAGGTCAGGTTATGGGGGGGCATTCAGTTCCCGCTCCAGAGTCATCACAAATGGTCCCCTCGTCCTCCTGTGGTGCACGTTATGGGGTCAGTGGCAGAGGTCCTGGATAGGCTCAGGGCAGCATCCTCCCAGCTGGTTAGAGCAACAGGTGCAGGGATCCTGGGCGGTGGCAGTGTGTCAAGGCCTGAAGATTCTCCTTGGGAGCTGCACCCTCTGCGGGTTGGGCCCCTGGAATGTTTGTTCCCTGATGCGGCTCCCTGGACCCAGCGCCGGCGCAGGAGCCCCTATAGGGACCTTCCAGTCCAGGCGCCGGGCCGCAAACGTACCAGCAGGCCCCAGGCTGAGAGGAATCCAAGAGCCAGGCTGGGTCCAGTGGCAGTTTGCAGGCCTTCCCCTCAGTCTGTGCAGGGGGCAGAGTCTGCGTGCCGGGATGTCGGCTTCCGGTGACATCACAGCGCGTCGCCTAGGCGACGGTCCAGTCGGGAAGCCTGCTCCTCCTAACGACAGTCTGAGGATGATCCAGGAGGCGATGGCAGCGGAGGGGGGAAACTCGACCCCATCGCATTTAGCAGCGTGGGAGGCTCGCAGTATGTGGGTCATAGCTTATTGGGTTTGGGTTCTGGGGCCCTCAGTAGAATTGCAACCCGATGTCAGTATATTTAGAAAATTAGGAAGGGGAAAGGGAAATTTGTGCTCACCAAAATAGTCCTGTAAGCCGGTCGTGCCTAGGGATCAAATGGCTGACCACCATGTGTTGCAAACATGAAGAGAGAAGGAAGATCCGGCACTGGAGACTTAATAAAATCCACGATAAGTTTTATTCACATAATTTCATGATAAAACCATAAAGGGGAAAACAGACCCCCCACGCCTGATGCGTTTCGAACCTTACACCAGGTTCTTCCTCAGAGACATGAAACAAAACAGTTCACAAAATGATTATAAACATTCCTAATCAGCAGAGGGACTCCACACATGTGTATAATCAAAGAGGCAGACAACTAAGCCCTCAAATCACTGGTGGAGTCACTCCCTTGCAAGAAGAAAGAAAAAAAAAAAAAAGGAAAAGACCAATACAACAATGGACAAGACATAGAATAAATAAAAACATGTGCAATACACACGTATAAATGCATAAATACATAGTAACTATCAAATGACAAACAGAAAAAAAAAAAAAACAGCAAAAATCTCAGCACTCAATAGAAATACATAAGATCATTTCTATAATTTAGACCTTGCGGATATCGTGCATCAAGCGCAAGTATCCAGAAGGCTTCCCGACAGTGTAGTAAATGTTCCCAGTCACCCCCTCTGGGGGGTTTCCAATACCCGTTCTATTCCCTTAACTTTAAGACTGCATAAATTACCCTTGTGTATTTCAAGGAAATGTTTGGACAAGCCAGACACATTCCTACGACTGGACATAGACTCTGGATTAGAAGCGGTGATGTGCTCACTTAGTCTCCTCTTCAGGCTGCGTGTGGTACAGCCAATGTAATATAAACTGCACAATGTGCACTCTGCCATATACACTAAGTGTGTGGTGTTACAATTCATGTAGGTTTTAATTTTGTAGGTTTGTTGTGTACTAAAATTAACAAATCTATCTGTAATATCCATATAGCGGCACAAACCACACAATTTTTCACCACACTTATAATTGCCCAAGTAATTTAACCACGTAGGTTTAGTGCAATCAGACAAATACAATGAGGGGGACAAAAAATGACTCAAATTTTTAGCTCTCTTTGGAACACACCTATGTCCACCAGCCAATATCTGCGATAAGACTGGATCTTGATGCAGTAAGGGAAGATGTTTATTTATGATTTTAATAACACCCTTGTAATCTGAACTGAAAGCGGTAGAAAAAGTGGGAATATTTTTATTTTGATTAGTGTGTACCATGTCATTCTGCAATAAACTACTCCTAGTTTTGTTATCCACTTTCTTAATAGCCCTATTTAACATCCAGTTCTTATAACCCCTTTTTGATAGCCTGGTGCAAATTTTACGACGCTCGGATTCATAAAGAGCGTCATTAGAGCATGATCTTTTGGCACGGATTAATTCACCCAACGGTAAATTCGTATCACATGTGGCGGGTGACAACTATCCGCATGCAATATGGCATTACCACTGGTATCTTTTCTATATAGGGAAGTATTTATATTCCCCGTTTTGACATCTCCCATAATTTTAACATCCAGATATGTGGCACAAATGCCATGTATTTCGTGGGTGAATTTAATATTCAAAGAATTAGTCCCAATATACTCAAAAAACTTAAGCATGCCAGGAGAGGGAGATACATCACAACGATCAAACCACAATAGGATCACGTCATCAATGTATCTCCCCCACCACAATACATTGTCTAAATAGGGATTATCCATAGTATATATATATTTGTTCTCCCAAAAGGACATATATAAGTTGGCCAGAGTAGGAGAGAATTTTGACCCCATCGGGCAGCCACACACCTGAAGATAGTACTTAGTGTCAAATTTGAAAAAATTGGTGTTCAAAAGATGTTGTAACGCCATAATGATAAATTTTTTAAGATCAGAACTGAAATTACTTTCTTCAGTCAAAATGGTGGAAACAGCAGATAATGCCAAATCATGAGGTATACATGAATATAGAGCAACAACATCACATGTTATCCATGTGTGGTGAGGCCCCCATGCAACCTCCTGAAGTGCCTGCAGAAGCTGTTTAGTGTCTCTAATGTGACCTGGTGTTTTCAAAACCAAAGGTTGTAATTTTCTGTCTATCCACTCGGAGAGTTTTTCATTAACCCCTCCAATACCGGCCACTATGGGCCTGAAAGGTGGAGGAAACACGCCTTTATGAATTTTGGGTAAGGCGTGAAATACAGGACACACTGGTTTATCCACATATAAAAAATCAGCCATGCGCTTGTCCAATACTCCCAAAGCAAGACCCTCCTGCAAAATCACAGATAAACCCTGCTGAATGCAGCTTGTAGGATCATTGTTGAGAGGATGATATGTATTAATATCAGATAACATGGATAAAATTTCATTGCGATATAGTAGTGAGTCTAGAATCACCACTGACCCCCCCTTGTCTGATTGACGGACTACTATATGTTGGTTCTTACTTAGTAAATGAAGCGCATGCTGCTCAATTACAGATAAATTCATACAAGACTGCACATCTGAATCCAACAGAGATTTAACATCACGTTCTATTGCCCTCTGGAAAGTATCCATAATGGGCACTCTAGATATCAGGGGATAAAAAGTGGGGTTAGATATCTGTACATTTGTGTCACATTGTACTGCTGTATGTTGATTTGTGTTCTCCAAACTAGACAACATGTCAAACAAAATTTGATCTCTAACAGGAGCAGCAAGTGGTAATAAATCAACATTGTTTGAACTCAAGGATGATATATCAGAAAATTGATTACCAATACCAGAATCAGGAGTAAAGAAATGTCTCTTAACTGTTAATAATCGCACGAATCGATTGACATCACATAATGTTTGAAACAAATCCCCTCTACATGTAGGAACAAAGGAAAGTCCTCTCTTCAAAACGCTCAGCTGAGCTTCACTCAGTATGGTAGCTGAAATGTTTATAACTGTAAACTCATCAGACGCAGCAATGTTACCGTTTATTTCCTCCAATGATTCACATTCCGCAGACCATATTGATGCTTTCTTCTTACGTCGACGTCCACCTCGCCTTGTTTTCTTTGATCGTTTTTTGCATGTGATGTTAAAGGTAACACCCGATTAGAGTCCATTGAACCCTCAGAAGTAGTAGGTGAATTAAAAGACTGTTCACATGAGGAAAAACTGACGTTGTTACTACGGAATGATTGATTCCTCTTGAGAATAGATCTAGGCTTATACGGAGTGAATTGTTTCCAAGCATAAACCATATTAGAGTCATAGTCCCTGCGATCACGCAGGAACTTATTTTTCTTGGACTTGGTAATGCCGCTTTCCAAATTATCAATATTAGCATGTAATCGTTCATAGCTCTTAGAAAATGTCATATGATCAGAAAATACATCCAACTTAGACTCCAAATCTTTGATGGAAGCTTCAATCATTGTGCAGTTTATATTACATTGGCTGTACCACACGCAGCCTGAAGAGGAGACTAAGTGAGCACATCACCGCTTCTAATCCAGAGTCTATGTCCAGTCGTAGGAATGTGTCTGGCTTGTCCAAACATTTCCTTGAAATACACAAGGGTAATTTATACAGTCTTAAAGTTAAGGGAATAGAACGGGTATTGAAACCCCCCAGAGGGGGTGACTGGGAACATTTACTACACTGTCGGGAAGCCTTCTGGATACTTGCGCTTGATGCACGATATCCGCAAGGTCTAAATTATAGAAATGATCTTATGTATTTCTATTGAGTGCTGAGATTTTTGCTGTTTTTTTTTTTTTTTCTGTTTGTCATTTGATAGTTGCTATGTATTTATGCATTTATACGTGTGTATTGCACATGTTTTTATTTATTCTATGTCTTGTCCATTGTTGTATTGGTCTTTTCCTTTTTTTTTTTTTTCCTTTCTTCTTGCAAGGGAGTGACTCCACCAGTGATTTGAGGGCTTAGTTGTCTGCCTCTTTGATTATACACATGTGTGGAGTCCCTCTGCTGATTAGGAATGTTTATAATCATTTTGTGAACTGTTTTGTTTCATGTCTCTGAGGAAGAACCTGGTGTAAGGTTCGAAACGCGTCAGGCGTGGGGGGTCTGTTTTCCCCTTTATGGTTTTATCATGAAATTATGTGAATAAAACTTATCGTGGATTTTATTAAGTCTCCAGTGCCGGATCTTCCTTCTCTCAACCCGATGTCAGTGTCTGTGCAGACTGAAAAAGAGAAGGAATGTCTGATTCATTTGGATGACAGGGTTCATGGGGAGGTTTATGTTTGCTGGGAGCTCATCTTAATAAGGAGGTCCGTGAAAAAATCTGGAAAGATGAATAAGTTGAAATTTTTTCATTGCTCCCTTTGGAAAAGTTTAATTTGGACAAGGGAAAAAAGGATGATGGCAAGAGGGAAGAGGAAGAAAAGCGTAAGTGGCGCTTTATCCCTCAAACGTTTGTCAATTGGCTTCAGGTGTTCGCTATTTTGGCAATTGTGATTGGTGAGAAGGTACCGAAGAATTGCTCTCTCCTGTTCTGTTACATGGATTCTATTGGGGGTCAAGCTTGGCTTCGTTATGATGAATAGTTTTGGTAGAGGAAAGCTATTTGTCCAACCATACGGTGGGATCAGAAGGACATCGGTTTGTAGTTGAGGGTTATGGCACATTCCTTTCCAGGGGGGGCAGCCAGTTTACCTCTCAAGGGAACACACAAGAGGCAGGAGGACAGTTGGGGAAGTCTGAAAGTCAGAAGCCCGGATTATGCTGGCAATTTAATCACGGTCAGTGAAAATTTGGGACTAGCTGCAAGTTCTAGCACCACTGTAATGGTTCCTCACATGGTGCTGCCAAATGTTTTTGAAAGAGCAAAGCAAAGGCAGAAAGTGGTAATACAAAAGGGGGAGACGCCAGTGAAGCTGGCAGCGATGGTCACTTATCTAAGTAGGTATCCAGATAGTGTTAAGGCGGAGCTGTTGTTAGCAGGGTTTAGGGATGGTTTTAGAATCCCTGCTCCTCATTTTGAGATTCCCCGTGTACTTAAGAATATTAGGTCTTATGAACAATATCCTGAGGTGGTTACAGAAAAATTGAACAAAGAAGTGGTGTTAGGTCGTATAGCTGAGCCATCCTCCGTTGAGGATTTGGTTGTTTCCCCACTGAGAGCCCGTCCCCAAGAAAGAGCTGAATAAGTTCAGGCTTATCCATCATTTTGTCTTTTCCTCATGGGAAGTCGATGAATGGTGAAATTGACAGGAGCTATGTTCCGTGGTATATACTTCTTTTGATGAGGCAGCGTGTTGGGTTCGGGGTTGTGGTGGGGGGCGTTGTTGGCTAAAACCGATATTGAATCAGCTATTAGATTGTTGCTGATTCATCCTGAGAGCGTTAAATTGTTGGGGTGTTATTGGGGTGGGGAGTCCTTTGTTGACAGGTGTTTACCTATGGGTTGCTCATGGTCTTGTGCATTTTTTGAGGCCTTTAGCTCGTTTCTTGAATGGGTTGTCCATGAGGTGTCAGGTTATGATTCCCTGATACATTATTTGTACGATTTTTTTGTGTATCGGTCCCGGTCATTCCAGGTGTGAGAGGATTTTGAGGGCGGTTGAATTCGTAGCGGAGCGATTTGGTGTACCGCTTGCTCCAGGAAAAACGGAAGGGCCTTGCACGTGCCTGTCTTTTTTGGGAATCGTAATTGACTTGGTCAATTGGGAATCCTGGTTGCCCGAGGACAAGGTAGCGGTTTTGCGGGAAGAGGTGGCTCGGGCCAGACGTCCAAGGAAGCTGTCTTTGTGGGAGGTCCAGTTGTTTCTCGGGAATTTCGCTTGCCACATTATCCCAATGGGACAGATTTTTTGCGGCGCCTGGCCAGTGCCACTTCTGGAGTACGGGCTCCACATCATTTTGTGGGGCTATCGAGTGAGCACAGGGTGTTTTTGGAAGTGTGGGATTGGTTTTTGGAGCACTATAATGGATGTTCTTTGCTCATGGAAGAAGTGATTGAGAACCCAGTAGACAGAAGGGGGGAGATCTGCCGGCAAATGATGTGGTCATCTCGGACAGAGGTTTGGAATTTTGGATAAGGCGGTCGAAAACTGACCAGGAGGAGAAGGGTAAGCGAGTGATTTTAGGTGCGGTGCAGGGATCCTTGATGTGTCCAGTACGTTGTTTACAGCGTTATAATGTTTTTCAGCCTTGTAGGGCTGTGACTTTATTGTGTCATGCGGATGGTTCCTTTTTTATCAAGGTTTCAGTTTGTGTCAGTTTTTTGGAATAGTCTGGCGGTGATGGGTTTGGGTGCTTCCAGGTTTGCATCTCATTCCTGTTACGGCAGTGGAACACGCTTAAAAAATTATAAATAAATGTGTTCGCCGCCCGGGGTCCACCGTGCGGCAGATGGAAAAACCGCAGCTAGAAGACACAGAGCACTGTGGCGGTAATGTGCACGGGGTTCTATATCACCCAGGTGCAGTCAAGCAGTCTCTGTTAAGTGCACAGAGCTGCTACAGGAAAAATAGCAACGTAACGCTGAGCCTGTTAGTAATACAGGGACTCAGCGACACACATGCGGTAGGCAAAACTGGAGTAGTTAAAACGTCACTACATCCGACACCTACCGTAGTAACAAGTGTGCTGGCGTCGCTACCGCGGTCGCAGAAATAAGCTGCAAACTGCAGCGCGGCGTGAACAGAGCCGCAAGCAAGGCGCTGCAAGGACGCTGGCGCAATGCAGGACGCTTAGCTGCTGCACAAGGTATGGCTGGAGCACGCTGGCGCTAGCGCTGCTACTGGCGGCTGCCCAATCACTCAATCGTAATGTCAGAGGGAAGGGGTTTCATAATAAGTCATCCACCAGTCCAAGCATACAAAACCATACACACAGCAGCAGTATGAAACTACTAGCGCATGGCGGAACAGCCATGCGCACTTTTTATAGTGTACGGGACCTTCCGGAAGTCTCCATAACCCTGAGCTGGACCAATGGAATCAGGAGCAGGACCTGAGCACCTGACTCCTGAACTCCAATGGGAGGTTGTCCCAGGAGCATGCTCAGAGTATGGGGTGAAGGACTTAGCCTCCGGAGAGAGTTGCTGAAAAGCAAACTCTTCTGCAATCTCTCCTGCAGTGGACGGATAGCAGGAGACTGCAGGATGTAAGGGTCTAGATCTCTGCATAGCCAGGGCAGAAATCTGACTCCTAACAATTCTTTCAGAATTGGGGCAGCGACGGAAGCAGCAGTTGGCGGTTTGGGCCCGGAGGCGGTACAGTGGATTGGGAGATGGGACTCCGGGCGGTATAAGAGTTATGCTCGGACACAATGGGTTGGGGATGATATACGCGCTTGAGAGGCTTTGTGTTTTTGTTGAAGATGTTGGTGGTAAATTGTTGTGTTTTAGTTGTAGGTTCCAATCCCTTGTTGATCTGGATATTGGGCCATTCCTATGTCTATTGGGGAGCCCAGCGTGCGGATGTGCGGCGCGAGGTGAGGCAGCTCTGTTTTTCCAGAAATGTGGCAGTGATCAGGTGGCTGGGCTATAAGGGTATGCATTGGAGCAGGGTCCTTCAGGAGGTGCATAGCAGCTCCAGGCTCGATAGGCCACCAGGTATTTTGGTACTCCATGTTGGGGGAAACAATTTGGGGGTTCGTCTGTTATGGGAATTAGTGAAGGATATTAAACATGATTTGCTTAGGTTATGGTTATGGTTGTCCTTTAGAGGGTTGACCGTGGTGTGGTTGGAGACTGTTTCGCGGAAATGCTGGCGTAATGTGAGATCGGTTGAAAAGATTAACAAGGCCTGGATAAAAGTTAACAGAGCGGTGTCCACCTTTATGGTTAGAAACGGAGGTGTGTCGGTTCGTCATTTTGATTTGGAAAAAGGAGGTGATGACTTTTGGTTGGCTGATGGGGTACATTTGAATGCCGTGGGCATTGATTTATGGATGCATGGTTTGCTGGATGGTATTGAGAGAGCCATAGCATTTCGGGGTAGGGAGTTCTCCGGCATTTGAGGTGGTGAAATGCCTTCGTTGTGGCGGTTGGGGGGTCCTTGAAGTTGGTGCTAAATTGGTCTTGGGGATCCGTGGGGATATGGATTCCTCAATTGTTATTGTACGGTGTTTTGGTCCGGTAATCTTTGGGGGGATTTGACATTTTGGCGTAAGCAGAGGCCATCATGACAGTGGTTTGGAGGGGGTGAGAGAAGGTTTTAGTGGGGTGGGGCATGTAAATTAAGGGGGGTACTTGAGGTCGGGTTAGAGGGGCAGTTACGTCAGTTCCCGCTCCTGAGTCATCACGAACAGTCCCGCCTGCCCGTCATTGTGTTTTGGCATTGTTTTCTTGTTTGGGGGTTTATTTGGGTTTTTACTTTATTGGATCATGGTGGCTGGGTTGCGGTTGGCGGGGGGTCCCTGAAGTTGGTGCTAAATTGGTCTTGAGGATCCATGGGGAAATGCATTCCTCAATTGTTATTGTACAGTGTTTTGGTCCAGTGATCCTGGGGGGGATTTTGGCAGTGGTTTGTCGGATCCCCAGGGTTTAAGTGGACAGTGGAACCCAGTAAGGGTATTGGTGCTCCCGAGCCAGTGGGATAACGGCTGGGAGTAATTTAAGGTTTTGTTATTTGTCAATATTTGTTAGTGCGGTTGATCACCAGATTTTGGGAGCTTCAAGACCCTACCAATGTTATTTATATTACTGTTAAATATTTGTGTATAGTATTTAAATAAAGGCTGCTGTGGCCATTACTATCCAATTTTGTTCTCCTTGTCTTAATTTTGGGTGGGGTTGAGTGGTTTATGGTGGGAAAGATATCTTAAGGGGTAAGAGCCCACCGGAACATCAACAATGCCAATGTCAGGACTCCCAGACTATGAGAAATAAGATTCTCTGGTCTGATGAGTCAAAGATAAAACTTTTTGGTGAGAATTCTAAGCGGTATGTGTGAAGAAAACCACGCACTGCTCATCACCTTCCCAATACAATCCCAACAGTGAAACATGGTGGCAGCATCATTCTATGGTGCTGTTTTTCAGCTGCAGGGACAGAATGACTGGTTGCAATTGAAGGAAACATGAATGCGGCCAAGTACAGAGACATCCTGGATGAAAACCTCTTCCAGAGTACTCTGGACTTCAGACTTGGCCAAAGGTTCACCTTCCAACAAGACAATGACTCTAAGCACACAGCTAAAATAACAAAGAAGTGGCTTCAGAACAACTCTGTGACCATTCTTGACTGGCGCAGCCAGAGCCCTGACCTAAACCCAATTGAGCATCTCTGGAGAGACCTGAAAATGGCTGTCCTCCAACATTCACCATACAACCTGATGAAACTGGAGAGGATCTGCAAGAAAGAATGGCAGAGGATCCCCAAATCCAGGTGTGAAAAACTTGTATCATTCCCAAGAAGACTCATGGCTGTACTAGCTCAAAAGGGTGCTTCTACTCAATACTCAGCAAAGGGTCTGAATACTTATGACCATGTGATATTTCAGTTTTTCTTTTCTAATAAATTTGCAAAAATTTCTACATTTCTGGGTTTTTTTCAGTCAAGATGGGGTGCAGAGTGTAAATTAATGAGAAAAAAAAATGAACTTTTTTGAATTTACCAAATGGCTTCAATGAAACAAAGTGAAAAATTTAAAGGGGTCTGAATACTTTCGAACCCACTGTACAAATGCCGCACATTGCTGAGAATTCCCGCTTCATATGACACACCTTTTTAAAAACCCCTATGCAGTATGTATCATGCCATTTACAAAGTATATTTGTTCAGTGATGATATCTCTCTCACAAAATATATTTCCATGGTACCGCCATCCCCCACACAGTAATATTTTCTCATAGTACCACAAATCCTCCACACACAGTATAATCTTCTTACAGTACCACCATCCCACCACGCAGTATAATGTTCCCACGGCAACACCATTTCCCCCTCAAACAGTATACAGTAATCTTCTCACAGTATCGTCATTCTCTTCTCACACTACTACCATTCCCCCATACTCAGAATAACTTTCCCACAGTTCCATCATGCTCAGTATAATACTCCCACAGTACTGTCATTTCCCCCACACAGTATACTGTCCTCATAGTACCGCTATACCTCTTCACACAGTACAATGCTGCCAAAGTACCATGATTCCCCCATACACAGTATAATGTTCCCAAAGTACCGCAGTCCCTTCCATACTGAGTGGGGTCTTTACTTTGTGTAGCAGGCTGTGGTGGCCATAAAACTGTATAAGGTACTGTTTGGACCATCATATTGTGTGGGGTCTGTGAGGTCCATGATACTGTATGGGAGACCTCATACTGAGTTACCGGGGTCACCAGGGGGGAAATTTTCTGTTGATGAGTCTGACAGGGATTTGTAACTGAGAAATACAGACTTTTGGTCTATCTAGTTGCAGACTTAAACTGCAGGGTCAGTAGATATGACCTCGCCAAATATATACGGTATATCTGTATATCTTTTTCCTTTAAGTTGGAGGGCCCAAGTATAGCTATTGATGTTTGACCTGTGATTTCTATCTACTCCACTGTGTATAGGATAATAAAGTTGTTATGGACGTGACTTAACTCACATTGTGCAGTGACCTGTAGTGATGGATATTTCTTGTTGCAAAAACTGTGATTTTTTTTTATCACTTTAAACTTTTTTTTTTATCCTTTTCTTAAACAACTCTGATTAGTGCGATCATACAACATACAAACCTCTGATAGCTCCGGTGATGCCCTGTACTACTGTAGTGCCGTGTATCATCACTGCCTGTCAGTGTAATACTAACGGCCCCATACACATGTGATAGCGGAATGGCCATTTTTCAGACGGCTATCTCTCCCGACTCCCCCATACACACAGATACCCTGTTTCCCCAAAAATAAGACACCGTCTTATATTAATTTTTGCTCCGAAAGTTGCACCATGTCTTATTTTCGGGGGGGGGGGGGGGGAATGTCTTATTTTCTCAAGAAAAAGAATTGACAATTTTTTTTTTAACAAAACAATTAACATTTATTAACATACCAGCGTATGCTGAACAGCAGTCACCACAAAACTGTAGAATCAAATAAACTGTGAATCGTATCAAGAATTTCTTGTTACTACCGTATAATTACAGTGTTTCCATGTACATGTAAAACAATGAACAATGGTTCATTTACTGATCTCAATATTTAATAACACAAAACAAGATTTATTCAAGGACAACCATGTCATCACCTTCTGGAACATCGTCATAACAATCCAAACTCTGAAGTTCCTGTGGAATTTCTTGTGACTCCATTTCTTTCAGAATCATTGGCCCATATCTCTCATGTCTAGCAATAGCACTGTTCTTAAATGAGCACTCCTTGTCAAGGTAGCCTGCTCGTAGTGCATTTGCAGTGCAAGTGTCAGTGATTTTCTCCTATGAATTCTTCACCAAAGTCACAATCTCTGGCAGTTTAGGTTTCACAAAGTTTCCACGTTGATTTCTCTCCATTCTATTTTCAATGTAGTCATTGATTTCCACACGCAAATTGTCCTTGAATGGCTTGTTAATGGCGATATCAAGAGACTGGAGATAAGCCATCATTCCTTCAGGAATCATTATTTGATCTATTTTTCTCTCATGAAGGAAGTTTTTCATGTCTTTGACGCGGTGTGTGCTGGCTGCATCCCAGATCAGCATTCCTCTTTGGCTCCCTCGCATAACAAGCGGCAGCATTAAATCGACCCACTTCTTTATAACTGCTTGTGTGGCCCAGGCTTTTTCAGTTTCAAGAATATAAATGCCTGACACACGTTCAATCTTGTCTTTCTTGCCCTTTGAAATGAGTAAAGGTGGGACTTTAGTGCCATCCAGACGCATTGCCAAAATACAGGTAACACGTGCACTTTCATAAGCAGTGGAGGGAACGTACACTGAGGAGGCACCTCGTTGTTCAATTGTTGTTTGAGATGCTTGGCCCATAAACACTGCAGTTTCATCCATGGCAATCATGTTGGAAAGATTGTATTTAGAGAAGTCAGCGTCATCAACAAAGGTCTTGAATGCAAATGCGCGTTTAATAATTTCAAGTTTTTCATGTCTTTGACGCGGTGTGTGCTGGCTGCATCCCAGATCAGCATTCCTCTTTGGCTCCCTCGCATAACAAGCGGCAGCATTAAATCGACCCACTTCCTTATAACTGCTTGTGTGGCCCAGGCTTTTTCAGTTTCAAGAATATAAATGCCTGAAACACGTTCAATCTTGTCTTTCTTGCCCTTTGAAATGAGTAAAGGTGGGACTTTAGTGCCATCCAGACGCATCGCCAAAATACAGGTAACACGTGCACTTTCATAAGCAGTGGAGGGAACGTACACTGAGGAGGCACCTCGTTGTTCAATTGTTGTTTGAGATGCTTGGCCCATAAACACTGCAGTTTCATCCATGGCAATCATGTTGGAAAGATTGTATTTAGAGAAGTCAGCGTCATCAACAAAGGTCTTGAATGCAAATGCGCGTTTAATAATTTCAGCATCTTCCAGCCTAAAGAATGTTGTGGATCTTCTCAAAGACAGTTCACTTCGTTGAAGGAAGTTATCCAGCCAGTGTTATGATGCCTTGAATTCTTCAGGGGCAATTTCAAACTGTGGTGCCATTGCAAGGGTAAATTCTGGAATCTGAGCCCTAGTCACAACCAATGTCTTTGCTCTCCTGTCAGCAACCCACTCACAGATCAGGTCTTCCAGCTCGGAATATAATGGTTGCCGACCAGATCCAACCTTGCGCTTTTCAGCATTTCCGCTGTCCACTTGTTGACTGAAAAACTTGTTGAGTTTTGAGAAAGAACAAGCGATTGTTCGAAACGCGTAATCTACTACTTGTTACTCATGTGAACACACTATTTTTTGCTCTGTTTAGGACTTGTTTTTAACAATAAATTTGACTTGAATTTGCAAAGCTGGACCTTTTTTCTCTTTCTTTTTCACTTGTTGACTGAGGTTACCGTAATCTGCTCGCCATTTTTGGACCAATCGGACACTCAACATTTTCTCTTTGCAGAATTCAGTAAGATTTTTGCCCCAAGATTCTTCCACGATTCCTTTTTTGTACTCGACGGAATAGCTCTTTCTTTTAGCGCTCATGTTTAAGGGTAAAAATATACCTTATCACCATTGTTTACGGTATTTATTTTACAGTATGGTACTTTACGGTAGACTGTTCAGCAGAAAAGCAGACAACAAATCAAAGTAACACACTACGGTACGGTACTGTAATTGCCTGACTTCCACACAGGGCCACACAACATAAGGGCTCTAAAATGGCTCCCACACACTTTCTGGACACTGTACCGCTACCGTAACAATCACCCACAGCAGTTCCTTTTCCGTAGCAGCCCCATCATCATTTTGCAGCCCCAAATATTCCCATCATCCCATTGCAGCCCTCATCATCCCTTTACAGTCCCCAATACAGCACCCCCATCATTCCATTACAGCCCCCATCATTCTACAGTACAGTATTGCAGCCTCCCATCATCCCACATCATCCCACTGCAGCCTCCCATCATCCCGGTATCCCACTGCAGCCTCCCATTATCACAGTATCCCACTGCAGCCTCCCATGTGTGTACCGTACACACACACCCACACACACACACACACACACTTTCACTTTCTTACTGGTTTCCTCCGCGGTGCTGCTCTCAGTGCTTTGGTGGTGCAGGAGCCCTCGGCCAATCAGAGCGCAGGAGCCCTGGGCCAATCACAGCCCAGGAACAATCAGAGGCTATGGATGACATCAGCTGGCCCATGGTTCCTGCGCTGTAATTGGCGCAGGGCTCATGGGCGGAGATCGGCACACAGCTCCGAGGCTGTGATTAACTCCTGCGAACAGCGCGGCTGCAGTGGTGGGCACCGGACAGCGGGGACAGCGAGAGCGAGATACAACTGCATGCCCCATGCTCAGAACAAGGTATGCCTTATTTTCAGGGGGGGTGCCTTATATTAGCAGGCACAGTGCTCCCCCTAGCATGCCTTACTTTCGGGGGGCGCCCTGTTTTCGGGGAAACAGGGTATTCCAGCTTTCCTGTGGGGTCTGTATGAGAGTCGCCTCCAGACTCCTCTAGAGGAGGGTTATTTGCAGGAAGAACAAATGGATTATCCTCTGAAATTCAGGATGCCAAATCCTTCTCTGCCCTCATATCTGTCTGGAGGCCCCCAAATACACTATATAGTTGCCCATATCCCCCGAAATCAGTGCTTTCATGTAACTAATGTGTATGGGTGTGATGAAAGGTCTAATAGACCCTCATACATTGCAGCCCAGACACCATTATTAGGCATGTAAGTATCGTAGTAACTAGGCCGCCCCATACTATCAAGTACTTGGGGTGGAGGGTGTTCAGCCGAACTCTGTTACACCTTCTTAGATGCTATGTTTCCTTTTTGACAGCAGCAAGTGGTTAAACTGCCAGGGTTTTTGTTGTAGCCACACCTGTGCCATCCCTGCGGTGTACACCTATGTTCTGGGGCCCAAAAGAGTTCACATAGACGGCCGGTGGTGATGGAGTCAGTGACGGACTCTGGTCAAATATGTTTCTAGAGCAGATGAAGATGTCGTCCTCATCATGAAGTAGTTATTTCTCCTGTCCCGTGTAATTAATATCTCCTGCAGTATTGCTAATGCCGATTCCAGTGTCGGGAAATGAGACGAGAATTAGCGTTATGGAAGATGAGTCTATGAGAAACGTATTCAGCTGCCGACTCCGAGGGAGAAACTGCTTGTTGTCTGTGGCCTAAATATATAGGTTTTATTAGTAGATGTAAAGAAGGAAACTAAATACTGTAAAATAATAAACCTCCTCATATGTTTCCCTTATTATCTCCAGTAATTGTATTATTACACAGGATTTTTATGATGTTACATCGGCTCATCTTCTCATTCAGGTCTCTACAATATCGGATCCTCTCAGTGAAGATCTTCTATAGAAGAGAATTTCCCTGATTTTCCCATTAAGGATGGATATGGACGGAGACAAAATGGCGGCGAGGATATTACACCTGACCCTAGAGATCCTCTTCCGGCTTACTGGAGAGGTGAGAGATTCTGATGACGTCACATTACATCATTCTTATCTATGGAAATAACAGATGGACAGAACTGGAGAGGTGAGGACTCTGGCAATGTCTGTAGTGAGATTTATTAATGTGTCTCTCCATAACCAGGATTACACAGTAGTGAAGAAGACCTCTAGTGAGCGCTGTCAGGACCCTGTGTCTGAGGGAGGGGGAAGACCCCTGAGCCCAATCACAGTGCCTCTACCTCACCGCCTGATACATGAGGACATCAATGACCAGAAGATCCTAGAACTCACCTACAAGATGATTGAGCTGCTGACTGGAGAGGTGACAGTGCTGGGAATGCAGGGACGTTATAAAGTAACGCTATAAAGGGATACGGGGATGATGGTATCATTGTATGTGTCAGGTTCCTATAAGGTGTCAGGATGTCACCGTCTATTTTTCCATGGAGGAGTGGGAGTATTTAGAAGGACACAAAGATGTGTACAAGGATGTCATGATAGAGGTTCCCCAGCCCCTCACATCACCAGGTAATAGACAGGACTAAATACACACGGCCTATAATTATCTGTATGTAAAGAATGAATTCAGTCCCTGTTTGTGTTTCCTCCAGTTCTATCCAGTAAGAGGACAATACCAGAGAGATGTCCCCGTCCTCTTCTTCCACAGAACTATAAACAAGAAGATCCCAGTGTTCCTCAGGATCATCAGGTAGATGGAGAGAAGGTGTCATGAGATCTCCCCTGTGATATGTAGATGGCTGTGAAGGTCTTGTGCTCAGTCTTGTTTTATCCATCAGTATTTTATGTTTTATACTTGTGTAATGAGAATGGATCGCCCTCACCTAGGGCCGTGGGGTACTCGTTACCGGGCCCGTTGATTTCAATGGGAGTTGTCACGGTAGCTGTGACCCGGTCTGTGGCCCTGGACGTCCATTGTAAAAGGGGAAATGTTGAGTGATGGAATAAAGTTTATTAATGAATGTTGAGTGACGCCACCTGTGGTATTCGGCAATGAAGATGTTAAGCCGACGCTGCAGACAGATCCTCTGGGACAGATGGTGTGGTGTAGCCCTCCACAGGCAGAGCTGTAGTCCCAGGGCAGTGTAGATGAAGAGATAGGGGAGAGACGTGGATGGTGCAGGACTAGGCACAAGGATGTAGTAGTGCTGGGTGTGTTGACGCAGGAATAAGTGGAGGACACCAGAGCATGTAGTTCCAAAGCTTTACTCACAGTCTGTTGCAGGTACAGGTGCCCGCCTCTGTGCCGTGTCCTCCGGGTCAGGAGCTCAGCCAACTTCCAGGCAAGATGAAGTACTCCTTTCCAACACTTCGCCAACATATGTGCCTTTTCTGAACGTCTCCCTCTTAGTGCCTATAGTGAAGTACTCACAGTACTGATTTACACTGGAGTTCCTCCTGTCAGATGTTCCTATGAACTCTACTTGTACGGCAGACAGCTGTAGCCTGCTTCGGGGACTCCTTGTTACTAAGTCCCGGCTCACTCACGTTGCTGTTGTGCCCCCAAGTCTTGTGTGGGAATAAAGTGGTGACAACTTCTATTCCTCCGGTGTCTGCTGCAGGACCATTAGTATCCATAAAACCTCGGGGACCGGACCCCGGCCTTGCACTGTGAACTTGGGAAGGGTTCTGCTCTAACCCTAATCCTTAGTCCTCCTCTCCTCACGTTCCTTACTAATCCTTCTTTCTTATGGCGAGAGTCAGGCTTTCTATCAATGTTCCTTTCCTGTGCCAGTGGACCCAGGTCACTGAGGTCGGCTGCAGCACTTCTTTCATCCATCCCACTCAGGGGATCTACACTCCTCCTCTGACTCTGTCAGACTGACTAAATTCCTAAACTCTTCCCGCTCTTTTAATGCCAACTAAACTCCACCCGCCTCCCAGCACGCTTCGTGTTCCAAGCAGGGAGCCACCAAAGGGTGCTTTGCTACACTACTGTGTTGTGTGGGATGCAGGTGTTGGAGTGTGGTCAGGTGTCTCCACCTTACATGAATGGTGGAGCACCACACCTCAGGAGGAGGTGCAGTACCTCTGTGGCGACTGAACCCTCCGGGGTGCCACAAGAACAGTGGAAATGGCAGGATTAGAGCTGATCATAGATGTGACTTCTCCACATGTCTGTGACTTTTACAATATTTGTTTCAGGGTGAAGATCTGACCCATATTAATACTACAGAGACATATGTGAAGGGTGATGAGTGGTGTAAAGAGGAGATTCCTACATATGAGTACCCAGGTGAGTAATAACCACTAAAGGCAGAGAAGTCACAGATTTTTCTGAGTCATCAATTGTGTCTGCTTTATCGGTGGTGTAGTTCGGCCGTATCACAGTCGTGTGATCACCATTCTGCCTCTAGACCACAACATTCTCCTCTACTGAAAATTGTTCAAATTTCTTTGTGAAAGCCCTTTTCTATAGAATTTACAACCTGGAGGATCCACCTATCTTCTGGGATTAGGAGACGCTGACCCTTACATGCCCAGGTCTGTAAACTAGAAAGCCAAATGACAGCGTACGTAGAATGTGCTGACAAGTTAGAAAATCACTTGAAGAAAAATATTATGATGGGCCTGTAAGAGAAAGCGGAGGGTAATGATGCTGTTGGCTTCCTAGATCCCTGATATCTTATTGGATGAATCAACCTTCTCTCCCTTCTGTGCTGCTGAATGTGCTCATATGGTCCCTACAAGACCAGGTCCTGTCTTTTTAGCCAAACTTCACTTTTATGATCGACAACATTAAATGTGTAGTGAGGCCAAGTGTGAATTTCTGTACAAAAACAACAGAGTTTCCCTTTTAACCTGACTTTTCAGTTTCTTCTAAAACTGACTAACTTCAAAGAAAATCATGATGAACTACATAAAAACATTACACTTGTGCCATGATATATCTCTAAGCTGTGCGTGGCTGATGGCTGTAATATACATGTATTCATGCCTGCAGGAGATGTGTTGGCATGGCTCGAGCACTGGTTTCATGATTTCAGTTCACATCATAAATTACACTATGTTTTCAATCCTAAGGGCTCATACTCACTTGCGCGAAACTCGCACGATTCTCTTGCGTGTCTCTCGCATGAAAACCTGGCACTGCCCCTGGCACTCGGACCGGAGCGTCTGGCTGCATAGAAATACATGTAGCCACACGCTCCAGTCCGAATGCCGGCGGCAGAGCCAGATTTTCATGCGAGAGACTCGCACGAGAATCGTGCGAGTCTCTCACAAGTGAATGTGAGCCCTAAAGGATTTGGATTACTGCACAATCTCTCCTGAAATGAGGAGCACTAATACTTTCTCTTCTCTTCTGGCCAGAACTCATAGTAGCTCCAATGGTCCACCATAAATGAGTGTAACTCCAGTTTAGTGTTGGAGCTATCCCCGCAAACATATGTTGTTGTTGAAGGTGGAACATGTTTTTTTTTATTTTTTTATGTATTTTTTACAGGTTTATTCTGTATGATAGTTTGATTGTGATGGGATTGTCCTGCCTCACTTCTGTGAGCAGGGCTGCCACTAGGAATTTCGGGGCCCCATACTGGCAAAATTTTGGGGGCGCCCTTGAAACTCTGCCAAGGCTCCACCATAGCCCCGCCTCCACGTCTCGAACTTTCCACAGTCCCACCACCCTCTCTTGTAAAAACTCCACTTCACCATGTCGTCCCCATCACACACTAACAGTTCCCATCACCAAATCCCACATATAGCTATCAGCTTTTGTTTTGGCCAAAAGATTTTTAAATCCGCCACAACGACAAGGAGACTCTTCTGGTCGGGCTCTACTCTACTGTAACTTATTAAACATTTGTTAAAATATCCAATACAATTTTAGGTATATTTTTATTTTTTTTTCAATTTTTAAAATAACCAATAATATCACATACAAGGGACAAATACCACCACACCATGACCAGATCACATATTACCACCAATTAGTGACCTATAATACCACATACAAGGAACAAATGCTGCCACACCATGATCGGACCACATATTACCACCATATAGTAACCAAATACTACACTGCGTGCAGAATTATTAGGCAAGTTGTATTTGAGAGGATTCTTTTTATTATTGAACAACAACTATGTTCTCAATCAACCCAAAAGACTCATAAATATCAAAGCTTAATATTTTTGGAAGTTGGAGTGGTTTTTTTTTTAGATTTGGCTATCTTAGGAGGATATCTGGTTTTTCAGGTAGCTATTACTGTGCAGAATTATTAGGCAACTTAATAAAAACCAAATATATACCCATCTCACTTGTTTATTTTTACCAGGTAAACCAATATAATAACACAAAATGTAGAAATAAACATTTCTGACATTCAAAAAAAAAAAATCAGTGACCAATATAGCCACCTTTCTTTATGATGGCACTCAAAAGCCTTCCATCCATAGATTCTATCAGTTGCTTGATCTGTTTACGATCATCATTGCGTGCAGCAGCCACCACAGCCTCCCAGACACTGTTCGGAGATGTGTACTGTTTTCACTCCTTGTAGAACTCACATTTTATGAAGGACCACAGGTTCTCTATGGGGTTCAGATCAGGTGAACAAGGGGGCCATGTCATTATTTTTTCTTCTTTTAGACCTTTACTGGCCAGCCACGCTGTGGAGTATTTGGATGCATGTGATGGAGCATTGTCCTGCATGACAATCATGTTTTTCTTGAACGATACCAACTTTTTCCTGTACCACTGCTTGAAGAAAGTGTCTTCCAGAAACTGCCAGTAGGTCTGGGAGTTGAGCTTCACTCCATCCTCAACCCGAAAAGGTCCCACAAGTTCATCTTTGATGATACCAGCCCATACCAGTACCCCACCTCCATCTTGCTGGCGTCTGAGTCGGAGTGGAGCTCTCTGCCCTTTACTGATCCAGCCTCGGGCCCATCCATCTGGCACATCAAGAGTCACTCTCATTTCATCAGTCCATAAAACCTTAGAAAAATCAGTCTTACGATATTTCTTGGCCCAGTCTTGACGTTTTATCTTGTGTTTCTTGTTCAAAGGTGGTCGTTTTTCAGCCTTCCTTACCTTGGCCATGTCCCTGAGTATGGCACACCTTGTGCTTTTTGATACTCCAGTAACGTTGCAGCTCTGAAATATGGCAAAACTGGTGACAAATGGCATCTTGGCAGCTTCATGCTTGATTTTCCTCAATTCATGGGCAGTTATTTTGCGCTTTTCTTTATCAACACGCTTCTTGCGACCCTGTTGGCTATTTGCCATGAAATGCTTGATTGTTCGGTGATCACGCTTCAAAAGTTTGGCAATTTCAAGACTGCTGCATCCCTCTGCAAGACATCTCACAATTTTTTACTTTTCAGAGTCCGTCAAATCTTTCTTCTGACCCATTTTGCCAAAGGAAAGGAAGTTGCCTAATAATTAAGCACACCTTATTTAGGGTGTTGATGTCATTAGACCACACCCCTCCTCATTACAGAGATGCAAATCACCTGATTTACATAATTGGCAGTTGGCTTTCAAGTCTATACAGCTTGCAGTAGGACAACATGTATAAAAAGGATAATGTGAGCAAAATACTCATTTGCCTAATAATTCTGCACCCAGTGTAAAATGCTGATCATCAATTAAAAAAACCTCAATACTAATGCTATTATACACAGGAGCTCTGTACTTTGTATACAGTGTCCATGTACAGGTAATACAGTGATCACCGGTGACATTATACACGGGAGCTCTGTATGTAGTGCAGTATACAGTTAATACCATGATCACTAGTGACATTATACACAGGAGCTCTGTATATAGTGTCAGCGTACAAGTAATACAGGGATCTCCAGTGATATTATACACAGGAGATCTGTATATAGTGTCAGTGTATAGATAATACAGTGATCACTAGTGACATTATACACAGGAGCTCTGTATATAGTACAGTGTACAGTTAATACCATGATCACTAGTGACATTATACACAGGAGCTCTGTATATAGTGTCAGCGTACAAGTAATACAGGGATCTCCAGTGACATTATACACAGGAGATCTGTATATAGTGTCAGTGTACAGGTAATGCCGTGATCACTAGTGAGATTAGCCACAGGAGCTCTGTATATAGTGTAAATGTACAGGTAACTCACTGACTCACCGGTGACATCTCTAGTTGAAGTCCTTTATCTTCGCTTTTCTTCTTCATCCAGTTCAGACTGCCATCACTTCTTCCAGCCAGGACTTGTCTCTACAGAAGATAACGGTTATTTAGAGCACATTCCCCAACCTCTATACTACGCCAGATGAAAAAAAAAGCAACCGTGTCGCCCTGCACAGTAACAGGACCTCACCTCCCCCACTCTGAAAACAGTATCTTCAAAAATAATATTCTTTAATTAGCCCTTACAGTAATAATATCCCACATGCTGGACCCCACGTGTCCTCCCATTCTGCCTCATGTCTGTCCATAATATCCTCATAGTCATCCATAATAGTATAATGCATCCCATGTCATCTATAGTAGTATAATGCATCCCATGGTCATATATAGCAGTATAATGCAGTCCCTTAGCAGTACAATGCAGCCCCAAAGTCATATATAGCAGTATAAGGGTATAATGCTCCCCCATAATATAATGCGCCCCCATAAGGGAATAATGCACCCCCATAATATAATGCTCCACCATATGGGAATAATGCACCCCCATAATATAATGCTCCCCCATATGGTGGTATAATGCAACCCCATAGGGGAATAATGCAGCCCCGTAGAGGTATAATGCACCTCATAATATAATGCTGCCCCATAGGTGTGTAATGAACCCCCATAGGGGTACAATGCTCCTCCATAGTATAATGCTCCTCCATAGGGGTATAATGCACCCCCATAATATAATGCTCCTGCATTATAGGGGTATAATACAACTCCACAGGGGTATAATGCACCCTAATATATAATGCGGCCCCATAGGGGTAAAATGCACCCTTATAATAAAATGCTCCCACATAGGGGTATAATGCTCCCCCATAGTATAATGAACCCCATAGGGGTATAAAGCTCCCCATAGTATAAAGTACCCCAATAGGGGTATACTGCTGCCCCATAGGGGTATAATGCCATAGTATAATGAACCCCCATAGGGGTATAATGCTCCCCTATAATATAATGCTCCCCCATAGGGGTATAATGCAGCTCCATAGAGGTATAATGCACCCCCATAATATAATGCTTCCCCATAGGGGTATAATTATCCTCCATAGTATAATGAATCCCCATAGGGGTACAATGCTCCCCCATAGAGGTATAATGCTCCCCAATAGTATAATGCTCCCTCATAGGGGTATAATGCAACTTCATAGGGGTATAATGCACCCCTATAATTAATGCAGCCCCATAGGGGTGTAATGCACCCCTATAATAAAATGCTCCCCCAAAGGGGTATAATGCAGCCCCATAGGAGTATACTGCTCCCCCATAGGAGTATAATGCTCCCCATAGTATATTGAACCTCAATAGGGGTATAATGCTCCCCCATAGTATAATGAACCCCCATAGGGGTATAATGCTCCCCGTAGTATAATGAACCCCATAGGGGTATAATGCACCCCCATAATAGATTGCTCTCCCATAGGGGTATAATGCTCCCCCATCGTATAATGAAACCCCATAATATATTGCTACCTCCAATAGGGATTTCCAATAAAATAATAAAAGGTTCTCCTTACATGGCCGAGATCCAGTGATGTCCACGGCTAGATACATCTGAGGCATGCAAAGTCATTCCAGCATATGACAGTGACATCATACGCCAGCGAAATGCCCGCTGACGTCAGCTGCTGGCCTGTGATTGGCCGGCGGCTGTTAACTGTTGCCGCACGACATCAAATATTAATTGCTCATGCGTCCGAGGACGCACGTTCAGTTACTGAGCTGGCAGAAGCCTACCGCTTGGGCCCGCTGAGCGGAGGAGTAGTGCCCTGATGGCAGCCCTGTCTGTGAGTCTATAACTCCCTGGTAGCCTTTAAAAAAAGGTCTACATTGCCTCTTCCAAATGTCCAAGATCTAAATTTAAGACATCTCAGTTCTGCAATATTATAAAAAATTTTCTTTATATTATCATTATAGTGACATTTATTCCATGGCGCTTTACATGTGAAAAGGGATATCTATATATATATATATTTATATATATATATATATATATATATATATATATATACGCCTTATCATGTCTGTCTGTAACCGAAATCGCGGGTCGGCCGCGACCAATCAGCGACAGGCGCAGCTGTTTGTAACGGTAAGCTGCGCATGCTGCTGATTGGTCGCGGCTGCCAGTCGGGCACAGCGCTCAATGGGGCGGCAGGCCTTGATCTGTAAAAAAGAGAATTAAAATAAAAAAAAATGTATTCTCACCTTCCGACGGCCTCTGATCTTCTTTCCACGCCCCCGGCCTCGCGGTCCCAGTAATGCCTTGCGCCTTAGACCAGAGATGACATCACTCTCGTGAGAGTGCGACGTCATCAGCGGTGTTTCGCGCAATGCATTACTGGGATCGCGAGGCTGGGCTCGTGAAAAGAAGATCGGAGGCTGTCGGAAGGTGAGTACATAACTATTTTTTTTTTTTTTAACAGAGACCACACATACCAGGAAAGGGGGGTGAGGGGGACTATGCATACCAGCAAAGGGGGGTGAGGGGGACCATGCATACCAGCAATGGGGGGGAGGGAGGGGGACCATGCATACCAGGAAAGGGGGTTGAGGGTGACCATACATACCAGCAAAGGGGGGTGAGGGGGACCATGCATACCAGCAATGGGGTGGTGAGGGGGAATGGGGGGGAGGGGGACCATGCAGACCAGCAATGGGGTGGTGAGGGGGAATGGGGGGGAGGGGGACCATGCATACCAGCAATGGGGGGGAGGGGGACCATGCATACCAGGAAAGGGGGGTGAGGGGGACCATGCATACTAGGAAAGGGTGGTGAGGGGGACCATACATACCAGCAAAGGGGGTGAGGGGGACCATGCATACCAGCAATGGGGGGTAAGGGGACCATGCATACCAGCAATGGGGGGAGGGAGGGGGACCATGCATACAAGGAAAGGGGGGTGAGGGGGACCATACATAGCAGTAAAGGGGGGTGAGGGGGACCATGCATACCACCAATGGGGGGTAAGGGGGACCATGCATACCAGGAAAGGGGGGTGAGGGTGACCATGTATACCAGGAAAGGGGGGGTGAGGGTGACCATGCATACCAGGATAAGGGGGTGAGGGTGACCATGCTTACCAGGAAAGGGAGGTGAGGGGACCATGCATACCAGGAAAGGGAGGGTGACAGGACCATGCATACCAGGAAAGGGAGGTGAGGGGGCCATGCATACCAGGAAAGAGGGGTGACGGGACCATGCATACCAGGAAAGGGGGGGGTGAGGGGACCATGCATACCAGGAAAGTGGGGTGACGGGACCATGCATACCAGGAAAGGGGGGTGAGGGGGACCATGCATACCAGGATTGGGGGGTGAGAGGACCATGCATTCCAGGATTGGAGGGTGAGGGGACCATGCTTACCAGGATTGGGGGGTGAGGGGTACCATGCATATCAGGATTGGGGGGTGAGAGGACCATGCATATCAGGATTGGGGGTGAGGGGACCATGCATATCAGGATTGGGGCATGAGGGGACCATGCATACCACGAAAGGGGGGTGACGGGACCATGCATACCAGGAAAGGGGGGTGAGGGGACCATGCTTACCAGGAAAGAGGGGTGAGAGGACCATGCATACAAGGACTGGTGGGTCAGAGGACCATGCATTCCATGATTGGTGGGTGAGGGGACCATGCATATCAGGATTGGGGGGTGAGGGATCCATGCATACCAGGATAGGGGGGAGGGGTATCATGCACATCAGGATTGGGGGGTGAGAGGACCATGCATACCAGGATTGGGGGGTGAGAGGATCATGCATATCAGGATTGGGGGGTGAGAGGACCATGCTTATCAGGATTGGGGGGTGCATTATTGCATTATTATTAAAACTTTATAAATAAACTACATACATATTCTATAATACCCGATGCATTAGAATCGGGCCACCATCTAGTACTTAAAAAAACGAGTACAGTAATCTTAACCTATAGAAGCCACTGACTGGTACAGGAGGAGAGGGCTCCCTGCCCTCGAGGGCTCATAATCTACAAATTTATATGTCCAATATTTCTTCTTGAAACTTATCTGACAGAAAATATTGGCCCTTACCCTAGTTGAGATTATCAAGAGCCACTGAGCCACAAACTCTAATTACCCCAGATAATAGGAAACAGATGAACCTGTCTGGGCACATGATAGGGTTAAGAAAGGAAGGAGCGCCATTTACCTATTTGAATGCAGATCTTGCTGGAATAGTTTGCAGACACAATGTAACGGGGGCAGTTTTCGTTTTGGCCTTCTTTTGAGCTGCCAGGTGACCACAAACAGGCTTGGCGCTATCTACTCCATTTTCCAGATCCCAGGGATTGTCTTGCTTATCATCCTTTAACCCCTCTACATGGATCTGGACTTACACAGAGACCTCTAGGCTTGGGCTGCCACGGTGTTACTTGCTGTTCTGTAGTGTGAGATGGGAAGAAGAACTGTTAGGTAGCCGGGTCAGGACCACGAGAGCAGAGAAAATACAACATCAGAAGAAGCACGAGTAGTCATTAAACGGGGCGAGATCATAACAGGAAACAAATACACAGGTCGAGAACTGAGCACAGAGGACTGAACCAGAGGAGAACAACATTGTATCTGGCATCTTCCGGCAATATGCTTCAAGCTTTAGTAGCGTGTGGTGCTTTCGTATGGGCCGAAGCAAAGAGCAGATTACTTATGGACAGCAAACACACCCATACTGCCAGACTGGATGGTACTACTAGTCTCAGGCACCCTAATCTTAGTGGCTGGACAGAGCCTATGTCGCCCAGAGCTTTTGGTTCTGACGTCTCCTCCATTACCAGTGCCGCCTGCAGAATGAATAAGGCGTCTCCTAGTGACAGAAGCAGACATCACAGGGGCAGATCCCAGAGAAGATGGAACATATCATTTGCAGAAGCCCTAATGTAACAAAATGGCAGAATACCAGAGCAGTAGAAATCCCCATAAAGTGACTCCATTTTGGAAATTATATCCCTCAGTGAATTAATTTTTAGAAGTAATGACTATTTTGATTCCACAGGCACTTTCCGGAAATTAGCATGCAATGGATATTGGAGAGTGAAAGTTGCAAATACCATTTTATTGCCCCACACATAATGCCCAGATTGTGCTCCAGGAGACACACACTGTAAATTAAGTGAATTATTCTCACTATAGTAATGTCAAATACATGGATGCTAAGTGTGGTTTGGGCACAAACAAGACTCAGAAGGGATTGAGGGATTTGACTTTGGGAGAGCGGATATTGCTGGATTGGTTTATGGAAGCCATGTTGCTTTTCAATACTCTTTGAGAAACTGATAATGTGGAAACCTCTGCTTTTCCATTGACAGATGATGGACCTGAGTGGGGACTTGTTTTTTGTGATATGAGTAAAAGCTTTTATTGGTATCATTTTTGTTTACATAACATTGTTTGGTGGCTTTTTATTCCGTATTTGGGAGGCAGAATGATGACTAAACAGTTGAACACCAGGCTCTACTGGTTCATACTACGAGGTTTTCTATTAGACTGTGAGCTTAACTTGCCATTTTTACAGACTGGTTAAGTAGAAATGATCAAACATATAAAATTCAAGAATATTTTATTCAAAAATAATAATTGGTTTTATTCTTAGCAGATGACTGTACCAGGAGATCAGAGGAACAGCTGACATCTTCAATTTTTAAATCGGATGATCTTGAGATCCTACAGGATACAATTGAAGTGAATGACATTACTCCAGATATACCATCATCCCTTCACAGCAAAGATCTGTCATCTGATCCTATGAGACAGGTCTCATCTTCTGATTCATTACCGACTACTAAGGATAATCACAGTCACAAAATCAGCGTTAAAAAACAAAATGCTCCTAAAGCAAAGAAGCCATTTTCATGTTCAGAATATGGAAGTAGTTTGCCCCTCAAAAAGTCTTTTCTTAAACATCAAAAAATTCACACAGAACAGAATAGATTTTCTTGTTCCAAGTGTGGGAAATGTTTTAATCTGAAATCAAATCTTGTTAGGCACCAGATAACTCACACAGGGGAAAAGCCATTTTCCTGTTCCGAATGTGGGAAATATTTTACACAGAAATATAATTTTATTCAACACCAGAGAACTCACACAGGGGAAAAGCCATTTTCATGTTCAGAATGTGGGAAAAGTTTTAACCAGAAAGTGAATCTTCATAGCCACCAGAGAACCCACACAGGGGAGAAGCTTTTTTCCTGTTCAGAATGTGGGAAATATTTTACACAGAAATCAAATTTTGTTAAGCACCAGAGAATTCACACAGGGGAGAAGCCATTTTCATGTTCAGAATGTGGAAAACGTTTTAACCAAAAATCAGACGTTGTTATACACCAAAAAACCCACACAGGGGAGAAGTCTTTTGCATGTTCAGAATGTGAGAAATGTTTTAACTGGAAATCACTTCTTGATAGCCACCAGAGAACTCACACAGGGGAGAAGCCTTTTTCCTGTTCAGAATGTGGGAAATGTTTTACAGTGAAATCAAGTTTTATCAGACATCAGATAATTCACACAGGGGAGAAGCCTTTTTCATGTTCAGAATGTGGGAAAGGTTTTCGCGATAAATCAACTCTATTTAGACATCAAAGAACTCACACAGGGGAGAAGCTTTTTTCATGTTCAGAATGTGAAAAATATTTTGTGAAGAAATCATCTCTTCTTAGTCATCAAAGAATTCACACAGGGGAGAAGCCTTTTTCATGTTCTTAATGTGGGAAATGTTTTCCATGAAAAGAAACTCTTAGGCTATGTGCACACGTTGCAGATTCCAGTTCGGATTTTTCCGCGCGGATTTTGCTAAATACGCATGTAAAATTTCCTGCGTTTTACCTGCGGATTTAGTGCAGATTTCCTGTGGATTTTCTGCAGATTTTCTGCAGATTTCACCTGCGTTTTTACACCTGCGGATTTCTATAATGGAGCATGTAAAAACGCTGCGGATTCCACTCAAAGAATTGACATGCTGCGGAAAATAAACCGCAGCAAATCTGCACGGAATTTTCTGCAGCATGTGCACAGCGGATTTGGTTTTCCATAGGGTTACATGGTACTGTACATAGCATGGAAAACAGGGCCAAATCCGCTGTGGATTCGCAGCCAAATTCGCAATGTGTGCACATACCCTTAACAAGCATCAGAGATGTCACACGGGGAGAAGCCTTTTTCATGTTCAGAATGTTGGAAATGTTTTATCTGAAAATTGTATTTTAATTAAGCAGTTGTTCTTTATTAGGGAAAGCCCTTTTCTCATTCCTGATGTTTAACCTCCTTAAAATAAAATCATTCACACTCACCATCCGTGCTGGCACCGTTCCAGCAGTGTCGGAACCCGTGTTCCCTGTGCTCATGAGAGGTTGTTACATCACACGAGCCCTGTGCCCCATCAGACCCGGCTTTAATGTCCTCACCTTCGGACGTATTGAACATCAACAGGAAGCCACGGCTGCGGCTTCTCTCTGAATTCCTCTTATTGTTCGATTTGCTGCTTCTAAAGCAAAGAAGCCAATATCACTTTCAGAATGTGGAAACAGTTTTCCCCTCAAAAAGTCTTTGCTTAAACATCAAAAAGTTCACACAGCAGAGATTAGATTTTATTGTTCCAAGTGTGGGAAGTGTTTTACCCAGAAATCAGCTCTTGTTAGACACCAGAGAACCCACACAGGGGAGAAGCCTTTTTCCCTTTCGAGAATGTGGGAAATTCTTTAATCAGAGATCATATTTGGTTAAGCACCAAAGAACTCACACATTGGAGAAGCCTTTTTCATGTTTTTAATGGTGGAAATGTTTAACATGGAAACCAACTCTTTTTTTCTCTGTTTATTACATGCATAGTAGTACATACAGGCAATGATATCCAACAAATACCATGAATTTAACACTTAACCAAACAAAGAAAACACCCCTCCATCCCCACCGTGTGCGAACTGAACTCTCACATAACGTCATTGACTATGGTATTGGAACCCGATTATGAAGTGTCTCAAGTTAGTACCATGAGGTGTGTTCGAATGGTTTCCTCAGTCTATCTTTAGTGTTGTCTGGTAATGTGGAAGTGAACGACGCCCATCTTTCAAAGAATTTCCCGGTCAGTTTTTCTTTGTCAGTGTGTCTAGCCAATCCATTTTAAACAAAAACATAATTTTGGATTGAATAAGTGTTAGTGGTGATGGCACTGGGTTTAACCAGTGATGGAGAATACTCTTCCTCGTAGCCGAGGCCCAAATAATTAGTGATGATCTAATCTGTCTCGATATGTGTTGTTGACTATCTTCCAGAATGTTGAAAACCACACACTGTGGTGTTAATGGAAAAGTAATGCAATACTTATTTTGGATATATGAATCAATGCTTTTCCATAATTTCTGGATATGTATGTACCCCCACAAGTGATGAAGTACAGGGTGGGCCATTTATATGGATACACCTAAATATAATGGGAAGGGTTGGTGACCCAGATCGGCGCGCTGAATTTGCAGAATGGGCAAAACAAAAATTGGAACAGGACCCTCAGTTTACACAGAACGTTATGTTCAGTGATGATGAAAACTTTTTTGGGTTGGCCATTTATATGGATACACCTAAATAAAATGGGAATGGTGACAGTTTTCTTGCATAGGGTGTCTTGCAGTGAAATCTGCTGCAATGGCCCAGGTACTGCGTTCACCAGACATAAACTCAATTTCTATCCACTCCTCACGTAAACCTCTGCAACATGTCAATGGCTGTAAACAAAGAGAAACTTGTAAATAACTCATGAAAGAATAAAGTTACATTAAAACCAAGCACACCATTGTTTTTCTTGTGAAATTCTCAATGAGTTGGATGTGTCACATGACACTCTTCCCATTGAAAAAAATAAAGTTGGATCCAAAATGGCCGACTTCAAAATGGCCACCATGGTCACCACTCATCTTGAAAAGTTTTCCCCCTCCCATATACTAATGTGCCACAAACAGGAAGTTGATATCACCAACCATTTCCCATTTTATTTAGGTGTATCCATATAAATGGCCTACCCTGTATATCTGTATTAGCTGAACCACATTTGGAGCATGAATAGGTAGTCCCAGGAGACATATTTGATTGTATGTAAGGGGATATATATGCACTGTACAATATCAGCAAAACCATGTCAGTGTAGCGATTATAAGTAAGGATGAGCGAGCATACTCGTTAGGATTCGGTACTCGGCAAGTAATGTGGTACTCGCGGTACTCGAATCCTCGCGAGTATTTCACTACTCACCTCGCAATATTCGGCACAGCCCAGCACAGTCCCGCACAGCCCAGCATAGTCCCCGCACAGTACCTGCAAAGCCCTGCACAGTCCCGCACAGCACGGCAGTCTTCGCACAGGCCAGCACAGTCCCGCACAGCCCGGCACAGTCTTCACACAGGCCAGCACAGTCCCACACAGGCCAGTACAGTCCGCACAGCCTGGCACAGTCCCTGCACAGGCCAGAACAGCCCAGCACAGTCCCACATAGCCTGGCACAGTCTTCGCACAGTCCCAGCCCAGCACCTTCCCCGCCCATTAATCGCATTTCCCATAGACTTACATTGGACTCGTTACGAGTACTCGAGTTTTAGGAGGTACTCGTAACGAGTACAGCGAGTCCGAATACTACACTACTCGCTCATCCCTAATTATAAGGGATCGTTTTCTTTGGATCAGTATGGCTTTTAGAAAGTCTTCCGTTTCAAACCCTGATATATCCTCTCACCATTTGCTTGGACCCTTCATTCTATTTCCCTTCCCAAGACCCTCACATTTTTATTATGGAGTAGATTTTGTTTGTGGATGAAATTTTAGATAACTTTCCTTTAATAAAGGTGTCTAGATGCCTACCTAATTTGGATTCTGTACTTTTCGTGCTATCCATACGCGCCTGTAGAAAGGTAAAGGGTTTACCCACAAGCGGTGGAAACCTTTGTGACACCCTGTCGAAAATGAGCAGCTAAAAGTCATAATTCATTAAATTTACCACCTTAGTAAAAACCCTGTGTCTCTAGTACTTTGTATATCAAAGAAGGTTTCCATCCCAGAAATTGAGGATGACCCACAAATGGCTGAAATGGTGAAGAGTAGATATCAAGCCCACATAGTTTTCGAACCCTACGCCAAGTAAGAATTGTGGACCAGAGTGTTGGGTGTTCCTTAACATCGTTTGGAATTTCTTTGTTATGTAGCTGTGTTATGGCTGCTTATGAAATTTGATGACAAAGTTTTGTTCTACCTGTACATTAGCAAAGTGGGACTTCCCCCTTATCCAGTGAATTGCATAACGAAAGTTTGCCGCTAGGTTATATTTATTAAGATCTGGGAAGTTAATTCCCCCCTCCTCTTTGGGTAACTGAAGGTGATTTAGGCTTATTCTTGAGCGCTTTTTATTGTTTCAGACAAATCTCCTAAATGAAGCATTGAGTAGTTTAGTGTCCAATTTATGAAGTAACAAGGGGGGTGTCTGGAACAAATACATAATACATTAGTTTTGGGAAAATGACCATTTTAATTAGATGACATCTGCCCAAGAATGTTAAAGTAAAATGTTTCCACGAATGAAGAATCTGAATTATGGATATAATTAGGGGTTTGTAATTAATCCTGTAGAGTTGCGTTGGATTAGCTGGGAGGTGTACTCCCAAATATGTAATGGAATCAGTGAAATTGAAATGAGTCTAGTCAAGTTTTTCCCGCCCTGAATAAAGCTAGGGCTTCTGACTTGGTATAGTTTATTTTAAACCCTGATATTTCCCCCAAAGCTATTTAGAGGCTCCATTAAAACCGGGATTGCTTGGGATGGATTAGTGATAAAAAGTAAGATGTCATCTGCAAATGCTAAAATTTTAATCATTGCCCTGATATATTGTCAGGTTTTGCAGCATTCTCAGTAAGGGATCCAAGGCTTTGTTGAAAAGGAGAGGCGACAAGGGGCATCCCTGTCTCGTGCCTCTCTGAATATTGAAAAGCCGAGAGAGTGTTATTGATCAACATTCTAGAACTAGGGTCCTTGTATATCATTCTGACAGCATCCCGGAACCAAGGACCGAATTGCCTAGTCACTAGTATACCATGCAGATATTCCCATGATACCCGATCAGATGCTTTATCAGCATCTAAACTTACTATTATGTGTTTCGTACACTTGTGTAGTTTGCTGTGTGATATTGACCCCATAGCCGATCTTATATTGTATGTAATGGACTTCCCGTGTATGAAACCAGTTTGCTGTGGCAAAATCAGACTTGGTATGATTTGATGTAGTCTATTTGCAAGGATTTTTGTGACAATCTTAAAATCTGAGTTTAGCAAGGATATTGGTCTATACCCCTCTACCTGCAAGGGATCCTTACCCGGTTTAGGGAGTACTATGATATTTGCCTCATTAAACCCCTCGGAAACCTTTTTCTTTCTTATAGTTTCATTAAACATTGTGCAAAGGTGAGTTCCTCTTGGCGGCCCCAATATCTTATAATACTCATTGCTAAACCAGTCTGGTCCCGGTGCCTTAGTTATTTTTAATGAATTGATAGTCTGGATCACCTCCATAGAAGTAATGGGGTTGTTAAGTGTGTTTCCTTGTTCCTCAGTGAGCATTGGAGCAATCTCATGTTTCAGAAATTCAGAATTCCCCAGGTCCCCATTTGATTCTGCTTTGTAGAGAGAACCAAAGAAAGAGCTAAATTCCTCTCTTATTTCCTCATTTTTTGTTGTGATCGTGCCATCTCTTTTTCGGAGTTTGAGGATTTTGATAGCTGTTCTAAATGGTTTTGTTAGAGAAGCAAGCAGCTTACCTGGTCTATTACCCCACTTAAAATATTTATATTTCTGATACTTGAGGTTGCTTAAGGCTGCTTCATGGGCTAACATGTCAGCTGTCTTTTTGGCATCTAAAAATGTTTGCTTCAAGTTTGCCTGGTTGTTTGATTTTTATAGGCCTGGGTAAGTTCTTTTTGTGCTTTGTGGTGCTTTCTTTAAATTTTTTACGTTTGTGGCTTATGTAGGAAATTAACTGACCCCAATATAGATGTGCATCTCAAATATGGTCTATAATGTCACTTTTATAGATATCCCAGAACGTTTGTGTTGCGTTTTTAAAATCTTCCAAGTTATATAGATAGGAGGGGAATTCACATTGTCTTTCCCGCCAGACTGGAGTTTGTAGCAAAGATTCAAAGGTTATTGGTGCATGATCCGAAATATGAACTTCAAATATTTTGGAGAAGGTCAGCAAAGATGCCCCTAACAACCAATAATTCAGCCTTGCATATAATCCGTGTACAAGTGAATAATGTGTAAAGCCCTTATCTACCGGATGCTGCAGACGCCACACGTCAACTACCGTAGATTGCACCAGCAATCCTGACAACGATATGACCCGGTCAGGATCACTGGTGCATCGCTAAGTGGTCGCTAGCGAGCTGCCAAACAGGCAGATCTCACCAGCGACATAGCAGTGGTCGGCGGCCGTCACTTACCTGTCAGACGATGCAATGAAGACGTCCTCCCGCCCGCGTCCACGCGTCGCTCGTCTTCACAGCAGGAAGCCCAGCAGGAAGCTGACGACGAGAAATGGCCCAGGCCGTTCTCACGCGATCAGCGATAATCAGCGGGGGGAGCCAGTCGGAGGTAAGTATCACACATACAGTTGTGGCCAAAAGTATTGACACCCCTGCAATTCTGTCAGATAATAATCAGTTTCTTCCTGAAAATGATAGCAAACTTAAATTCTTTGTTATTATTATCTTCATTTAATTTGTCTTAAATGAAAAAACACAACAAGAATTGTCCTAAAGCCAAATTGGATATAATTCCACACCAAACATAAAAAAGAGGGTGGACAAAAGTATTGGCACTGTTCGAAAAATCATGTGATGCTTCTCTAATTTGTGTAATGAGCAGTACCTGTAACTTACCTGTGGCACCTAACAGGTGTTGGCAATAACTAAATCACACTTGCAGCCAGTTGACATGGATTAAAGTTGACTCAACCTCTGTCCTGTGTCCTTGTGTGTACCACATTGAGCATGGAGAAAAGAAAGAAGACCAAAGAACTGTCTGAGGACTTGAGAAACCTAATTGTGAGGAAGCATGGGCAATCTCAAGGCTACAAGTCCATCTCCAAAGACCTGAATGTTCCTGTGTCTACCGTGCGAAGTGTCATAAAGAAGTTTAAAGGCCATGGCACTGTGGCTAACCTCCCTAGATGTGGACGGAAAATAAAAATTGACAAGAGATTTCAATGCAAGATTGTGCGGATGTTGGATAAAGAACCTCGACTAACATCCAAACAAGTTCAAGCTGCCCTGCAGTCCGAGGGTACAACAGTGTCAACCCGTACTATCCGTCGGCATCTGAATGAAAAGGGACTGTATGGTAGGAGACCCAGGAAGACCCCACTTCTTACCCCGAGACATAAAAAAGCCAGGCTGGAGTCTGCCAAAACTTACCTAAAAAAGCCTAAAACGTTTTGGAAGAATGTTCTCTGGTCAGATGAGACAAAAGTAGAGCTTTTTGGGCAAAGGCATCAACATAGAGTTTACAGGAGAAAAAAAGAGGCATACAAAGAAAAAAACACGGTCCCTACAGTCAAACATGGCGGAGGATCCCTGATGTTTTGGGGTTGCTTTGCTGCCTCTGGCACTGGACTGCTTGACCGTGTGCATGGCATTATGAAGTCTGAAGACCACCAACAAGTTTTGCAGCATAATGTAGGGCCCAGTGTGAGAAAGCTGGGTCTCCCTCAGAGGTCATGGGTCTTCCAGCAGGACAATGACCCAAAACACACTTCAAAAAGCACTAGAAAACGGTTTGAGAGAAAGCACTTGAGACTTCTCAGGTGGCCAGCAATCAGTTCAGACCTGAATCTCATAGAACACCTGTGGAGAGATCTAAAAATGGCAGTTTGGAGAAGACACCCTTCAAATATCAGGGACCTGGAGCAGTTTGCCAAAGAAGAATGGTCTAAAATTCCAGCAGAGCATTGTAAGAAACTCATTGATGGTTACCGGAAGCGGTTGGTCGCAGTTATTTTGGCTAAAGGTTATGCAACCAAGAATTAGGCTGATGGTGCCAATACTTTTGTCTGGCCCATTTTTGGAGTTTTGTGTGAAATGATCAATGTTTTGCTTCATTCTCTTTTGTGTTTTTTCATTTAAGACAAATTAAATGAAGATAATAATACCAAAGAATTTGTGTTTGCAATCATTTTCAGGAAGAAACTGAGTATTATCTGACAGAATTGCAGGGGTGTCAATACTTTTGGCCACAACTGTAGCGATATCGTTGCTGCGTCACAAAACCAGTGACGTTATAGCGATATTGCTTAGTGTGACGGGGCCTTTAGTCTAATGGATCTAATAAGGACTGCACAGCCTCTCGGTATTTGCGGTGATGTCATCTGAGACTACATTCTATCCATGATTGGGTCATGGGCCTCATTAAAATCACCCCCATCACCAAATTCCGTGTATCCCAATTAGCGATATTTTCTACTAACCGTTCCCCACATTGTACATTTGACCCATTAGGAGTATACACGTTAACCAAACTGTTGACAACACCCACTATGTTTGCATGGACTAGTAAATATCTCCCCTGAGGGTCCTTCAATATCTCCAACACTTTGCACCTAATCAGGCCCGGATTTAGGGGGGGCCCAAGGGGCCCGGGCCCTGGGCCACCCACCAAGTGTGGGCCTCCCACCAATATGGGGATAAATATCTCAAAACATGTAAAATACAAGTCTCTCTTTGCTGTGAACCGGATAAGAAACAAAAGAGAAACTATTGAAAATGTAGGGACCTGGCTACGGTCCTACATCTTAGTGGCTGGCGCAGAGTGGCAGAGTCATGGCACCTGCGTCAGTATCCACTGACCTGGCTAGCCAGACTTCCTTAGTACCTGTACCTAATGCTTAGCTTATGGCATGCTGCAGCCTTCTCCGATCCCAACAGAAGCTTCTAGGCGCTCCGCGCTACCTATTCAGCTACAGTATATCGCTCCCTCGGATTAGATCAGATGAGAGTTTGTTCAGGTCAGCTACCTTCGAGGAAGGAGGCGGAGCCACAATGTCGGCGCGAGAAGAGGTTTCTCCATCGCGGAGCGCGGCAGGACTTCACTCTGGATCTTCAGTCACTGAAGATCCAGAGTGAAGTGGTTCAGTCTTCACAGTGTCACGGTGGGTGAGTATGATCTCTCTGTCTGTCTGTGTGTGTGTGTCTGTGTGTGTGTCTGTGTGTGTATCTTTCTTGCAGCTCCTGTCCTACACAGTACCATACTGTATATACAGGTTTACAGTATAGTGCAGTGTATACACTTTATACAGCCACTCAGCCTCTATTCTATATACAGCCAGCACAGCAACAGCCTCTGATATATACAGCCTGGCAGCAGCCCCTCGTATACAGGGCCAAAAGTATTGACACCCCTGCAATTCTGTCAGATAATACTCAGTTTCTTCATGAAAATGATTGCAAACACAAATTCTTTGGTATTATTATCTTCATTTAATTTGTCTTAAATGAAAAAACACAAAAGAGAATGAAGCAAAAAGCAAAACATCGATAATTTCACACAAAACTCCAAAAATGGGCCAGACAAAAGTATTGGCACCCTCAGCCTAATACTTGGTTGCACAACCTTTAGCCAAAATAACTGCGATCAACCGCTTCCGGTAACCATCAATGAGTTTCTTACAATGCTCTGCTGGAATTTTAGACCATTCTTCTTTGGCAAACTGCTCCAGGTCCCTGATATTTGAAGGGTGTCTTCTCCAAACTGCCATTTTTAGATCTCTCCACAGGTGTTCTATGGGATTCAGGTCTGAACTGATTGCTGAATACATATAAACTTGGCACACACCCAAAGAATGATGTTGCAAAATTGGTGATTTTAATGGATGACAGTACATACATAAACGTTTCGGTCTTTGACCTTCATCAATGTACTGAAAAATTAAACAAAAAATGGACAAAATAAAAGAAAGTATATACAGTAGAATATCATGGGTTTTTTCACAGAAAGATTACATAATATGCTGAGACATCGGTCACATTATGGCACAAAGTCTAATGTACTGATGAGGACACAATCATGGAGACAAAAACAACCTATAGAGAAGATGCACATACCGTTAGAATGTACTGTGAGCACTTTGTGAATAGGTTTTAAGGAAAAAACCTGAAAAAAGGGAAGGGAATGGAGCTGATAAAATAACCATGCGAATTAAGTGAAAGTGAATCATAAGTCACCAAAAAGCTCAATCATACCAATGCTGCAGGGAGGTAACTATCGCCGTCCCACTGTGGGAAAATAGAAAACGCTTAGAGCCTGACAGCAGGGTAATGTCCACACTGACTACTTGTGTGGACAGAAAACAATCTTACCGTGCAATTTAGTGGCGTGTGGATGCGGTATCCGCCGCGGATCCTATGGCGCTATGGTATGGGGAGGGTGGCCGGGTTATATAGCCCGGGTGCAGTGCTGATAAACCTATCGGACGCGCGCCACCGGAAATGGGTGGGCGTGTATGTGACAAGCATCATCCAGCGCTACAGGCGCTGAGAGAAGACGTGGATGGGGGCGTGTCGGTATTAGGCCCCGGAAGTGTGTCACAACCTGTCAGGCTAGAGCGTTGTGTAGTGAGGAGGAATAGGTTACCGTGGTTACAGACGCAGCGTTAATAACAGGAGTGCCAGAAGTGGTTGTTCAGTGATAGGTGGTGAAGATTCAACAAGAGTTCACAGTTGTGGGTTCTGTAATTGAAATAGAACATCGTTAGCAGTAGAATGACATAATGAAAATAAGAAATAATAATATAAATAGGGAAGGAATAATGACGGGATGTATGCAATAACAACAGTATTGATATATCATAGTAGAACTACTAGTATACAGTACAGAATATTAGGATCGAAGGAAAGCCTGTATATCATAATCTTTATTTAACCCCTTGGGTGCCAGGGTATTAAGCTCATGAATCCAGAAGGCCTCCCTTCTTTTTAAAAGGTTGATACGGTTACCTCCTCTGCGTGGCAAATGGATTTGCTCTATGACTTGGAATTTGAGTTGGGCAATAGAGTGACCAGCTGTGATGAAATGGAAGGGGATCGGGAGAAGCATATTCTTGCACCTAATAGTAGACTTGTGCTTTGATATGCGATCCCTAATGTGCTGTGTTGTCTCCCCCACATATAGGAGGCCGCAAGGACATTTAATAAGATATATAACGAACGAGCTATCACAAGTATAGTATTCACGGATATTATATTTCTTGCCCGTGTGGGGGTGATAAAAAATATTGCCTTTCTGTACATTATTACATTGCACACATTGTAGGCAAGGGAAGGTACCGAATTTGGGATTAGAGAGAAACCGTTGGTGTTTTGGAGGGCTAGGAGAGCCGATGTCGGCTTTAATTAGAATATCACGCACATTGCGTGGTCTCCTAAAACAAGGTAGGAAAGGTTCCCTAAAAGCCTCTACCTGTGGGTGGGCTGTTGTTAAAAGATGCCAGTGACGCCTAATGCTGGAATGTATGCGGTAGGCGAATGGGTGGTAGTCATGAACAAAGGCAATGCGATTCATAGCCTTTGGTTTACGGCGGGAGGAAGAATCTAAATTATTCAAAGTGTCTGTGGGGTAGCCCCTCTCAAGAAATTTAGTACGCATTTCTGCCATGCGTATTTTCTGAGTCTCTGTCTCTGACACTATTCTTTGCACCCTTTTAAGCTGTGACTTTGGAATCGCATCTTTCATTTTTGTAGGATGGAAGCTCGTATAATAAAGCAGACTATTGCGGTCAGTTGGTTTTCTATAAAGGTCAGTAGTTAAATGACCTGTCTCATCTTTGATGACGAGTGTATCCAGGAAGTTAATCTGTTTGGGGTGATGTGTCATAGTAAAGCTTAAACCTGGCCAGGATGTTTGTAACATGGAGAAGAAAGAATGTAATGTTTCTAATGATCCTCCCCAGATGCAAAAAATATCGTCGATGTACCTCTTCCACACTATGGCGTGAGTGCGGAATAGGTCATCACGATAGATAATACAATCCTCAAGGTGAGCCACATAACAATTTGCATAGGGGGGTGCAGCGTTAGAGCCCATCGCGGTCCCCCTAGTCTGCAGGTAGTGTGTATCCTCAAAGAGAAAAACATTTTTGGTTAGAATGATGGACAGTAGTTCGCAACATAAATTAATTTGTTCAAGGTGAAAGTTGGACAGTTCCAATAACCTCCGTACAGATTGGATGCCCTCGGTATGGGGAATGGATGTATAGAGATCTTTCACATCCAGTGTAACTAAAATGGCATCTATAGGAATATGATCCAGAGTACGGATTACGTCCAGAAAGGCTCCTGTATCCAGTAGGAATGATGGTGTTAATTTGATAAGGGGTGTTAGAATTTTCTCCAAATACTTGGAAATAGAGGAGAAGATGGATTCCGTGGAGGCCACGATTGGTCTGCCAGGTGGGTTATCAAGGTTTTTGTGTATCTTAGGCAGTATATAGAAAACCGGCATGATGGGGAATTGTTTGGTTAGGTAATCGCACGTTTTTGTGTCCAGGACTCCACATAATTTATATTTAATCAGAGTTGTCTGGATGAGACACTTAATTTCGTTAGTGGGATCCCTATTGAGTGGTTCATAAATTGATGTATCGTTTAATTGGCGATATACTTCGCCCAAGTACATGCTCTTGTCTAGAATAACAATGGCTCCCCCTTTATCCGCCGGTTTGATGATTAGGTCCTTGTCATCCTGTAAGCTTTTTAGAGCCTGTTGATCTAGTGCAGTGAGATTAGGTGGAAAGTGTAAACGTCTTTTATGGATATCGTCACGTAAATTCTGAAAAGTACTATCTATAAAAGAGATGAAAGTCTCCAACGCATGTGAGCCTGCGGGTGGTCTGAAGGTACTCTTGTTCCTGAGGCCTCCTATATGTGGGGGAGACAACACAGCACATTAGGGATCGCATATCAAAGCACAAGTCTACTATTAGGTGCAAGAATATGCTTCTCCCGATCCCCTTCCATTTCATCACAGCTGGTCACTCTATTGCCCAACTCAAATTCCAAGTCATAGAGCAAATCCATTTGCCACGCAGAGGAGGTAACCGTATCAACCTTTTAAAAAGAAGGGAGGCCTTCTGGATTCATGAGCTTAATACCCTGGCACCCAAGGGGTTAAATAAAGATTATGATATACAGGCTTTCCTTCGATCCTAATATTCTGTACTGTATACTAGTAGTTCTACTATGATATATCAATACTGTTGTTATTGCATACATCCCGTCATTATTCCTTCCCTATTTATATTATTATTTCTTATTTTCATTATGTCATTCTACTGCTAACGATGTTCTATTTCAATTACAGAACCCACAACTGTGAACTCTTGTTGAATCTTCACCACCTATCACTGAACAACCACTTCTGGCACTCCTGTTATTAACGCTGCGTCTGTAACCACGGTAACCTATTCCTCCTCACTACACAACGCTCTAGCCTGACAGGTTGTGACACACTTCCGGGGCCTAATACTGACACGCCCCCATCCACGTCTTCTCTCAGCGCCTGTAGCGCTGGATGACGCTTGTCATATACACGCCCACCCATTTCCGGTGGCGCGCGTCCGATAGGTTTATCAGCACTGCACCCGGGCTATATAACCCGGCCACCCTCCCCATACCATAGCGCCATAGGATCCGCGGCGGATACCGCATCCACACGCCACTAAATTGCACGGTAAGATTGTTTTCTGTCCACACAAGTAGTCAGTGTGGACATTACCCTGCTGTCAGGCTCTAAGCGTTTTCTATTTTCCCACAGTGGGACGGCGATAGTTACCTCCCTGCAGCATTGGTATGATTGAGCTTTTTGGTGACTTATGATTCACTTTCACTTAATTCGCATGGTTATTTTATCAGCTCCATTCCCTTCCCTTTTTTCAGGTTTTTTCCTTAAAACCTATTCACAAAGTGCTCACAGTACATTCTAACGGTATGTGCATCTTCTCTATAGGTTGTTTTTGTCTCCATGATTGTGTCCTCATCAGTACATTAGACTTTGTGCCATAATGTGACCGATGTCTCAGCATATTATGTAATCTTTCTGTGAAAAAACCCATGATATTCTACTGTATATACTTTCTTTTATTTTGTCCATTTTTTGTTTAATTTTTCAGTACATTGATGAAGGTCAAAGACCGAAACGTTTATGTATGTACTGTCATCCATTAAAATCACCAATTTTGCAACATCATTCTTTGGGTGTGTGCCAAGTTTATATGTATTGATATTTACGGATTGGGATCCTACTTGTGCACCATTCCGGTATATAACAGGGCAGTGCCAACGGTTTTGCTTGAATACTGTTAACCCTTACGTTGTGCACACCCCCTTGGGCGATGTCATCCCTCACATTCTCGTACAATGCAGAAGAGACATCCAACATTATAGCACAATCTACTCTTCCTAGTGATTTTCTCAGACTTCCTCCCAAGGAGACCAGGGGTCGTGACTTGGAGAGGACACTCAGGCGGTGCACCAATTTGGAGTTACACTGTGTCACTCTCACTGAATATCTTAAAGTTCAGAGGATACCCAGGGGACTGCGTGTTCCCCTGCGTCCCACTCTCTTCAGCGAATCTAGTGATTTCTGCTCTCGTTTTGAACAAATTATTGATAAGTGTTCTTTCGATCTTATTACTCTTACTTTGGAGCATCTACATCTAGGAATCACCAAGTGCAAAGAGGAAATTTCTAATATAGAAACCCAGCTTTCATCTTCTATCAGTACTGAGGACTTCAACAATCTGAAGATAAAAATCAACGGGGTTATCGAACAACATCGGCGGGACACTGAGACAAGGAAAAGGAATAAATTTGCCCGTGATACGGACGACTACGAACACAACAGAGTCTATAAATGGCGAGAGTCCTACAGTTCCGGAAATTTCAACTCACATTCCAATTACAGATCGACTACAGATATCTCATCCTCAGGTTCGGATCACGACAGACAAGGCCCGTCCAGTCATTTTTTAGGACAACGACGCAGATCGATAAAAAGAAGAGGACCCGCAGGGGGAAGAGATATACACAGAAATACGGACTTCGGTCGCATTACTCGCTCACAGGTAACGACCCATTGGTAATTAACATTTCCTCAAAAAGTCTAAGCATAGCTGAACACCAGGTACTACAAAAGGGTCTCTCCTTCTGCCCTAGCTACAGCTATAATACATTTAATCTAGATATGGACCTACAAAGGTTCTATAGGTCATTGAGATTGAAGGCGCACTTCTTTAACATTACTGATACACATTATATATCTGGCCCTTCTCATCCCCTATTGATATCCTCAGATAGCTTGGGCCTCAGGAACAAGAGTACCTTCAGACCACCCGCAGGCTCACATGCGTTGGAGACTTTCATCTCTTTTATAGATAGTACTTTTCAGAATTTACGTGACGATATCCATAAAAGACGTTTACACTTTCCACCTAATCTCACTGCACTAGATCAACAGGCTCTAAAAAGCTTACAGGATGACAAGGACCTAATCATCAAACCGGCGGATAAAGGGGGAGCCATTGTTATTCTAGACAAGAGCATGTACTTGGGCGAAGTATATCGCCAATTAAACGATACATCAATTTATGAACCACTCAATAGGGATCCCACTAACGAAATTAAGTGTCTCATCCAGACAACTCTGATTAAATATAAATTATGTGGAGTCCTGGACACAAAAACGTGCGATTACCTAACCAAACAATTCCCCATCATGCCGGTTTTCTATATACTGCCTAAGATACACAAAAACTTTGATAACCCACCTGGCAGACCAATCGTGGCCTCCACGGAATCCATCTTCTCCCCTATTTCCAAGTATTTGGAGAAAATTCTAACACCCCTTATCAAATTAACACCATCATTCCTACTGGATACAGGAGCCTTTCTGGACGTAATCCGTACTCTGGATCATATTCCTATAGATGCCATTTTAGTTACACTGGATGTGAAAGATCTCTATACATCCATTCCCCATACCGAGGGCATCCAATCTGTACGGAGGTTATTGGAACTGTCCAACTTTCACCTTGAACAAATTAATTTATGTTGCGAACTACAGTCAATCATTCTAACCAAAAATGTTTTTCTCTTTGAGGATACACACTACCTGCAGACTAGGGGGACCGCGATGGGCTCTAACGCTGCACCCCCCTATGCAAATTGTTATGTGGCTCACCTTGAGGATTGTATTATCTATCGTGATGACCTCTTCCGCACTCACGCTATAGTGTGGAAGAGGTACATCGACGATATTTTTTGCATCTGGGGAGGATCATTAGAAACATTACATTCTTTCTTCTCCATGTTACAAACATCCTGGCCAGGTTTAAGCTTTACTATGACACATCACCCCAAACAGATTAACTTCCTGGATACACTCATCATTGTCAGAGACAGAGACTCAGAAAATACGCATGGCAGAAATGCGTACTAAATTTCTTGAGAGGGGCTACCCCACAGACACTTTGAATAATTTAGATTCTTCCTCCCGCCGTAAACCAAAGGCTATGAATCGCATTGCCTTTGTTCATGACTACCACCCATTCGCCTACCGCATACATTCCAGCATTAGGCGTCACTGGCATCTTTTAACAACAGCCCACCCACAGGTAGAGGCTTTTAGGGAACCTTTCCTACCTTGTTTTAGGAGACCACGCAATGTGCGTGATATTCTAATTAAAGCCGACATCGGCTCTCCTAGCCCTCCGAAACACCAACGGTTTCTCTCTAATCCCAAATTCGGTACCTTCCCTTGCCTACAATGTGTGCAATGTAATAATGTACAGAAAGGCAATATTTTTTATCACCCCCACACGGGCAAGAAATATAATATCCGTGAATACTATACTTGTGATAGCTCGTTCGTTATATATCTTATTAAATGTCCTTGCGGCCTCCTATATGTGGGGGAGACAACACAGCACATTAGGGATTGCATATCAAAGCACAAGTCTACTATTAGGTGCAAGAATATGCTTCTCCCGATCCCCTTCCATTTCATCACAGCTGGTCACTCTATTGCCCAACTCAAATTCCAAGTCATAGAGCAAATCCATTTGCCACGCAGAGGAGGTAACCGTATCAACCTTTTAAAAAGAAGGGAGGCCTTCTGGATTCATGAGCTTAATACCCTGGCACCCAAGGGGTTAAATAAAGATTATGATATACAGGCTTTCCTTCGATCCTAATATTCTGTACTGTATACTAGTAGTTCTACTATGATATATCAATACTGTTGTTATTGCATACATCCCGTCATTATTCCTTCCCTATTTATATTATTATTTCTTATTTTCATTATGTCATTCTACTGCTAACGATGTTCTATTTCAATTACAGAACCCACAACTGTGAACTCTTGTTGAATCTTCACCACCTATCACTGAACAACCACTTCTGGCACTCCTGTTATTAACGCTGCGTCTGTAACCACGGTAACCTATTCCTCCTCACTACACAACGCTCTAGCCTGACAGGTTGTGACACACTTCCGGGGCCTAATACCGACACGCCCCCATCCACGTCTTCTCTCAGCGCCTGTAGCGCTGGATGACGCTTGTCATATACACGCCCACCCATTTCCGGTGGCGCGCGTCCGATAGGTTTATCAGCACTGCACCCGGGCTATATAACTCGGCCACCCTCCCCATACCATAGCGCCATAGGATCCGCGGCAGATACCGCATCCACACGCCACTAAATTGCACGGTAAGATTGTTTTCTGTCCACACAAGTAGTCAGTGTGGACATTACCCTGCTGTCAGGCTCTAAGCGTTTTCTATTTTCCCACAGTGGGACGGCGATAGTTACCTCCCTGCAGCATTGGTATGATTGAGCTTTTTGGTGACTTATGATTCACTTTCACTTAATTCGCATGGTTATTTTATCAGCTCCATTCCCTTCCCTTTTTTCAGGTTTTTTCCTTAAAACCTATTCACAAAGTGCTCACAGTACATTCTAACGGTATGTGCATCTTCTCTATAGGTTGTTTTTGTCTCCATGATTGTGTCCTCATCAGTACATTAGACTTTGTGCCATAATGTGACCGATGTCTCAGCATATTATGTAATCTTTCTGTGAAAAAACCCATGATATTCTACTGTATATACTTTCTTTTATTTTGTCCATTTTTTGTTTAATTTTTCAGTACATTGATGAAGGTCAAAGACCGAAACGTTTATGTATGTACTGTCATCCATTAAAATCACCAATTTTGCAACATCATTCTTTGGGTGTGTGCCAAGTTTATATGTATTGATATTTACGGATTGGGATCCTACTTGTGCACCATTCCGGTATATAACAGGGTAGTGCCAATGGTTTTGCTTGAACTGATTGCTGGTCACCTTAGAAATCTCCAGTGCTTTCTCTCAAACCATTTTCTAGTGCTTTTTGAAGTGTGTTTTGGGTCATTGTCCTGCTGGAAGACCCATGACCTCTGAGGGAGACCCAGCTTTCTCACACTGGGCCCTATATTATGCTGCAAAACATGTTGGTAGTCTTCAGACTTCATAATGCCATGCACACGGTCAAGCAGTCCAGTGCCAGAGGCAGCAAAGCAACCCCAAAACATCAGGGAACCTCCGCCATGTTTGACTGTAGGGACCGTGTTTTTTTCTTTGAATGCCTCTTTTTTTTTCTCCTGTAAACTCTATGTTGATGCCTTTGCCCAAAAAGCTCTACTTTTGTCTCATCTGACCAGAGAACATTCTTCCAAAACGTTTTAGGCTTTTTTAGGTAAGTTTTGGCAGACTCGAGCCTGGCTTTTTTGTGTCCCGGGGTAAGAAGTGGGGTCTTCCTGGGTTTCCTACCATACAGTCCCTTTTCATTCAGACGCCGACGGATAGTACGGGTTGACACTGTTGTACCCTCGGACTGCAGGGCAGCTTGAACTTGTTTGGATGTTAGTCGATGTTCTTTATCCAACATCCGCACAATCTTGCATTGAAATCTCTTGTCAATTTTTCTTTTCCGTCCACATCTAGGGAGGTTAGCTACAGTGCCATGGCCTTTAAACTTCTTGATGACACTGCGCACGGTAGACACAGGAACATTCAGGTCTTTGGAGATGGACTTGTAACCTTGAGATTGCCCATGCTTCCTCACAATTTGGTTTCTCAAGTCCTCAGACAGTTCTTTGGTCTTCTTTCTTTTTTCCATGCTCAATGTGGTACACACAAGGACACAGGACAGAGGTTGAGTCAACTTTAATCCATGTCAACTGGCTGCAAGTGTGATTTAGTTATTGCCAACACCTGTTAGGCGCCACAAGTAAGTTACAAGTGCTGCTAATTACACAAATTAGAGAAGCATCACATGATTTTTCGAACAGTGCCAATACTTTTGTCCACCCTCTTTTTTATGTTTGGTGTGGAATTATATCCAATTTGGCTTTAGGACAATTCTTTTTTTGTTTTTTCATTTAAGACAAATTAAATGAAGATAATAATAACAAAGAATTTAAGTTTGCTATCATTTTCAGGAAGAAACTGAGTATTATCTGACAGAATTGCAGGGGTGTCAATACTTTTGGCCACAACTGTATGTACAGCCCACTAGCCCAGCAGCAGCTTCTAATATATACAGCCCAGCAGCAGCCCCTCATATATATATATATATATATATATATATATATATATATATATATATATATATACAACCCAGCAGCAGCCCCATATATATACAGCCCAGCAGAAGCCTCTAATACATATACAGCCCAGCAAAAGCCTCTCATACATATACAGCCCAAATGTATCGACTAAATACCCTGTATTTGTTATACAGCACTTGCTGATTACTGTTATGTTTTTTACTGCAGAGTATTTTTGCAAATTTGTCATTTTGTGTTCTCTTGTTGTGTTTCAGCCATTGGGTGGTGTGAGCATTGTCTTACTGACTTGTTCATACTTGTGCATGTCACATATGTTTTTTATCCGTTTTTCCTTGCTAAGCATGGTTTGGGAGACCCCACCCCTCTACTGTGTGACATGCACATAAATGAGCTGTCTTACACCACAAGCCCATATACTAGGAGGCACCTGTCTGTATCCTGTTCATTTAGACACTGTTTACATGTTCAGGTTTTAAATACATTAGATAGGGACTGCTTCGTGAAGGGTTACCGTGACGTGATGAAGCGGCTTGGTATACATTTTTTGCAAAAAACATATCGACTAAATACCCTGTATTTGTTATACAGCACTTGCTGATTACTGTTATGTTTTTTACTGCAGAGTATTTTTTGCAAATTTGTCATTTTGTGTTCTCTTGTTGTATATACAGCCCAGCAGCAGCTTCTGACATATAGAGCCCCGCAGCAGTCTTTAATATAGACAGCCCAAATTTCTACAATATACATACATATGTACGTATTTTTATCTTTATTTCCCTTTCAGGAATTCAAGGGTTGACAAGGTCATTTTGTTACTTTTAGATTACCATCATGGACAATCGTGAAGGAGATAGGCACAGACATCACACAAGAATTTGGGAGTCTGAAGCTTCTAAAAGACGTAAGGCAAAAGAAGCAACAATGAACTCAACAGAAGAGATAGCGAAGACAGCAAAATTGGACAAGTTCTTCACTGTTCATTCAAGGCAAGTGTGGAAATGGTTGTTGATCCTGGCAAAGAGAAGGTTGAAGTAGTAATGTGTATAACTGAAGAACACAAAGAAAAGGAGACTGCTAGTGGTACATCTTATGAAAAAGGTGAAGGTGGCCCACCACCAGGGGGCGATGACATTGGACTTTGGCCATCCATTATTTTGGAACAGATGCGAGATTACTGGCTGAAAAGGGGTGTATCAAAAATCCAGCACTGTGATAAAAGTTTGTTCATTGCACACTCGGTTCAGCAACCTAGAAAGGACTGCAATATTTCAAGGATGTGCACACTTGGACTTTTCTGTCGTCAAAATAATAATGGAGAAGTCATAGCGAGGAATTGGTTATGCTTCTCTCCCTCTAAAGGACGCATTTACTGCTTCACATGCAAATTGATGTGCTTTATTACAGCATCTGAGTCTTCTCAGCTTTCGTCTAATGGATTCTGTGATTGGAAACATTCACAAGAACGTATAAAAAGTCATCGCAACATCTGAAGTCTACAATTGCTTTCAATATGAGGTTAAAAGCGATTGGACGAATTGATACGGAGCTAACACAACAGGTCGAGGCTCAGGAGCATTATTGGAGGTCAGGTCAGCATTGAAACGAGTAGTAAATGTTATTCAGTTTATTGTCGAGTGTGGCTTAGCATTTAGAGGAGATAACGAATTGGTTGGATCATCTAGAAATGGAAACTTTCTGGGCATTCTTGAACTCATCGCCCAGTACGACGACTTTCTTGCACAGCATATCAAAACTCAAGCCAATTGCGGCAAGGGTCATACAAACTACCTGTTATCTACAATTATTGAAGAAATCATTAATGTAAAGGGTGAACAAGTCCTCAGAGAAATTATTTCTCGAGTTAACAAATCAAAATACTACTCCATCTCTTTGGACTCCACAACCGATGTAGCTCACGATGCTTCGATGCAGCGAATCCTGCTTTGAGCAGGGGGTTGGACCAGATGGCCCAGGAGGTCCCTTCCAACACTATGATTCTATGACCAACTAACCCTTGTATTGAGGTATATGGAGAAAGATGGCCCTGTGGAAATCTTGTAACATTCATGGCAAACAAAGGCCATGGCGCTCAAGACATGTTCAATGCCTTGTTGGAATTTTTGAAGAGACATGACCTAGACCTGGGAAATTGCCGTGGTCAAAGTTATGACAATGCATCTGCAATGAGTGGCAAATACAACGGCCTGCTAGCCAAAGGGAGAGAGAAGAAAAATCTTGCATCCTGGATTCCTTGTACGGCACTCTCTTTAAATCTGGTTGCTAAAAATGCTGTAGAAAGCTGCTCGAGTGCTGTACATTTTTTTGACTTCCTTGAAAAGCTGTTCCTCTTCTTCACAGTTTCAATGCATCGGCATCATGTACTGACTGAGGCTTTGAAAAATATTGACTCAGCAACAGCAATGACTCTCAAACGTGTCACAACAACGCGTTGGTCCTGCAGAGCAGACGTGACTAAGGCCCTTAAGCACGACTATCAGCAGATTAAACATGTACTTAAACAGATTGCTGATGACTTTGAAGAAAAAAAGCTGTGTACAGTGTGAAGCAGAAGGACTGTTAAGACAAATGAATCAGCTTGAAATTGGTATTAACACCACCTTCTGGAACAAAATCCTGCAAAGAACAGATGCTACTAGTAAAAATCTACAACACCCAAAACTCGATCTAAACACTGCTGTGGCGTCACTGACCAGCTTAAAAAACTGTTGCATCAAAGCGTGACTCCTTCAAAATTTATGAGAAGCAAGGCGAAGAGCTGTCTGGTTCAGCTGAGTATGTTCAGACGATAACTCGACACAGGCGCCGAAACGTGTGTCTCAAACCATTGGATTATGGCCATACGGAAGATGCACAACTCAGCCCTTCTGAAAAATACAGAACAGAAACTTTCTTGCCCATCATTGATCAGTTTATTGCTTCTCTTAACCAATGTCTTCAAGCATATAAAGATATATCAAGCAAATTTAGCTTTTTTAGCCATCTGAAAGAACTGTCTTCAGTCGAGCTTAAGGCCACAGCAGAGCAACTCGTTAGGTCATATTCAGATGACTTTGACATTACATTTATCAAAGAACTGTCTCAGTTTGAAACATTTGCCAATTTATTCACAGGCGAGGAGCCAAAAGATATCAGCACTGAACTTTTAATGTACAAGCTTATCATGTAAACGGTGTGCAGGACACTTTCCCAAATATTGAGATAGTGCTAAGGATATAGCTAATTTTGATGGTAACAAACTGTAGTGGTGAGCGTTCCTTCTCAAAGCTCAAATTAGTTGAAAACCGATTAAGGACATCCATGAAGCAGGAACGACTTGTAAATTTGGCTATCATGAGCATCGAGTCAGATATACTGCGTGAATTGGACTTTAGTGACATCATTAGTGATTTTGCAGCACGAAAATCAAGGAAAGAATTGTAAAACATGAATGTTTTTACCTGAATTACTCTGTGTAAATAATTTTTGTAAATAAACTTGTGTTCGTTTCATTTTGTGTTTTTGCATTACATATTGCAACACCTTGAAAAATGGGCCTCCCACCAAAATGGGCCCCGGGCCACCCACCTCTTAAATCCGGCCCTGAACCTAATATCTCTATTAATCATAATAGCCACCCCTCTTTGTTTTTTTGAAAATGAGGCTTCCACACATATAGCATATTTCTGTAACAATTATGTAGGTACTAAGGAATCTGATTGTGTGTGATTAATCCAGTCTGAGAACAAAGCTGCAGCAAAAAGATGTATTTAAACAAAACAGAAATGCAAACAGAACTAACACAGATATTGCTGCAATAGAAACGAGGTGCTCAGCATAATATAGTAAATCACAGCAAACTGAATATCGGGACATGACGGCTAATACGAACCAGTCCAGCAAGGATATGACGCAGGAGTGCGCAAGACACTTAAACGAGGAAGTCCATTCAAGATATCAGTGGGTATGCATACAGTACTTAAACGTGGTTATCCAGCAAGGGGATAGTTGAAATGCACATAGTACTTAAACGAGGGAGTCCAGCAACAACTTGATCACACGTGAGTACAGCACTTGTTTGTGGGAGTCCAATAAAATGTAGAAGAAGCGTAGACAGGAGAAGGTCTCTAAAGGTACCTTTAAGGGCTGACAAGTCCTGCTCAAGTCCCCGCACCACAGCCCAACATACATAGTCCAGAAGATATGAAGTTACACTTCTTACTGACTGCAGCAGCTTCTGAGGTGAGAGACAGCACCCAAGTATTCTGATCAATAGGTGATCCCAGTCATGATCCAGGAGCACACAGAAAATGAAAGGCAGCTGAACGAGGTGAGGCAGACCACCGAGTAACGAGAGGCAGTAGCAGGGAGTTCACCAGCACAACGGGCAGGAGCTCAGGAGCCAACAGCACAAAATACTCAGGCAAGGAGGAACACACATCCCGGACCTAAATAACAGGACAGACAGGAAGTTCAATGACAGGGCGAGATTCAAGACTCCATCTTGGATAAGGGCAAATAGGCACAAAGGAAAGTCTGGAATCCTTACATTACTCGCACCTCAGAAGTGGCCTCAGGACGATCTAAGACCAGGTTTTTCAGATGGAACAGAGTAATTTTTTGAGGAGCACAGATATTACTCACTGGCTCCCAAGAGTGAGAGGGGACAGATAGTGGTTGCAGCAATCCTGTAGGTGATACATGAGGAGTCTTAAAGCGTGCACATACTTCACAAGAGAGAACGTAGCTCTTCACGTCCTTCAGACAGGTAGGCCACCAAAAGAAACGGCTCAGGACCGCCTGTGTCTTCTGTACCCCTGATGACCGGCCAACTTAGAGTCATGGACAAACTTGAGGACCTGCAGCCTTATGACTTCCGGAATGTATAAACATTGATCCTGAACCAACATACCATTCTTGAGAACCAGGTTCACATCATCAGTAGGGTTAGCAAGGAATTGATTAGCGTCATGGGCAAAAAACTCGTCGACCGACTGTAGAGATGGTGAATCGGCCGGCAGGGAGAAGATCAAGGATTGGGGATCACCTTTAAGGAGGGATATGATGAATCCCACCCGCTGTTCCTCACTCCCTAATGAATGAGGGCAGAGCCTGAAGTGTAGCTTGCAGGCCTCCTGAAAAACCAAAAAATTCTCTCTCCCTCCAGAAAACCTGTCTGGGAGAGATAACTTGGGTTCTGGTTGAGCCTGCACCTGAGCTGAGGCCCTGAATCCCACCAACTGCTGCAGCTGCTGCTCCACCACATCACACAGCACCCCGCGCTCCTCAGTGAGAGTCTGCAGCAATTAGACAAAGGTCTGCATATGGGCCATGGCTCACCAGAAAAAAATAGGCGGTTGGTAATAATGTCACGTGTGACTGGCCCTGCGTGACGCGACCCGACGATCGGTCGGTCACAAAACCAATATGCACCGGACCGCAGAGTAAGGCTCCCGAACACAGCTTCTAGCAGAATAACAACTGCTCCAGATAAGCTGCATACACCACTGCTCAAGATAGGTCCTCTCTTCAGATCGGTTGGCTTCCAAAGGACCTGTATTACCAACAGTCAGCTGGTGTACCAGGTGACCTTATATAGGAAGGAGGGAGTGGTCACCACCAGCAATAACAGACTCACAAAACATGTAGTAACACCAGCGGCCACCGGGGGTAAAAACTGACATTAACCCCCGATGGCCAGAAAGGAAAAAAGTTTATGTATGAGAAGCCCACACTGACACAGATCCAAAAATGGATCCTGACAATAAAACCAGTCTGAGAACAAAGCTGCAGCAAAAAGATGTATTTAACCAAAACAAAAATGCAAACAACACATATTCCTGCAATTGAAACAAGGTGCTCAGCACAAAATAGTAAATCACAGCAAACTGAATAGCGGGATGTGATCGCTAATACGAACCAGTCCAGCAAGGATATGACGCCGAAGTGCGCGAGACACGTAAACGTGGAAGTCCATTAAAGATATCAGTGAGTATGCATACAGTACTTAAACGTGGTATTCCAGCAAGGGATAGTGGAAATGCACACAGTACTTAAACGAAGGAGTCCAGCAATAACTTGATCACACGTGAGTATGGCACTTGTTTGTGGGAGTCCAATAAAACGTAGAAGAAGCATAGACATGGGAAGGTCTCTAAAGATACCTTTAAGGGCTGACAAGTCCCGCACCACAGCCCAACAGATGTAGTTCAGAAGATAATGAAGTTACACTTCTTACTGACCACAGCAGCTTTTGAGGCGAGAGACAACACCCAAGTATTCTCATCAACATGCAACCTCGGTCAGGATCCAGTACACAGAAAATGGAAGGCAGCTGAACGAAGCGAGGCAGACCACCAAGTAATGAGCAGCAGTAACAGGGAGTTCACCAGCACAACGGGCAGGAGCTCAGGAGCCAACAGCACAAAATACTTAGGCAAGGAGGAGCACACGACCTGGACTTACATAACAGGACAGACAGGAAGTTCCATGACAGAGCAAGATACAAGATTCCATCTTGGATAAGGGCAAACAGGCACAAAGGAAAGTCTGGAATCCTTACAATTTCCTATCTTGGAAAGCTGGATTTTTACCCTTAATCCAGTGTGATTCCTGTAAAACAATAATATCGGTGTAAATAGCTCAGAATTTTTTTCCTCTTGATTGGTGAATTAAGACCATTAACATTCCAAGAACACCATCTGATAGACCTTTGCATCAACCCCGTGCTACTTACACCATCAGCCATTTAACCTATTTCAACTTGTGGAAACCTCCATGGTTTAAGTGAGCATTTGTTTGGGATCCCCCACCCATCCCAGCGAGTAGGTGTTTGATCCCTCTCTACATAGTACCAGCTACAAGTTTGCACATAAGAATCCCCTCCCTACAGATCCCCTAATAAACATAGCAATACCCCAAAAGGTTTAACATTCTGGATTTTCGGTATACTACCTGTACTTGTGTGTCCCTTGTCTTACACATAAGTTTATTATACTTGTCTATATTTCCCCTTTTAATATGTAAAGCGCCATGGAATAAATGGCGCTATATAAATGCATAATAATAATACCTACTCTGAGTAGGAGGAACAACACAAAGTAATCAAACCATGAATACAGTGACATCACACAGTCAAGTGTCCATATTAGCTGGCAACGATGCCTGGTCATCTCTCTGTAAGTGGTGAAGGGCTCTTTCTTGGTCCTCTAAGATCCAATTCTTCCCCTCTGATATTCCCCGGATATTGTAATCCAAATCGAATGTTTTTTCTATCAAAATTTTGCACACAGGCACAATGGCTTTACACCTAGCAGCCAAGGTTGGTGAATAGTCCTGGAATAGTAGAAGTTTATTATTGTCATAGAATAATGATTATTTTTTTTCTGAAGGCTGTCATGAGTCTAGTTTTATCCTGGAAGTTGAGAATCTTGAAAATCACTGGTCTGGTAGAATCATCTTTCCTGGGTGGTCCTACATGGTGGGCTCTTTCAACTACAATTTTCCCTGATGGGGTTTCCAGATCAAGAGCTTTTGGTAACCATTCTGATGTTATTCTCATAAGAGTGTTGTATTGTCTCAGGGAGCCCCACCAACCGCAGATTGTTATGTCTGGACCTGTTTTCCAGATCATCTGCTTTATCCATTAGTA